>NC_090653.1:262389653-262623232 GCF_040937935.1 Hyperolius riggenbachi
CCACTTGACTTTAACATCGATTTTCTCAAAAACTATAATGTCTTTTTGAAAACTTTTTTTTTGTATCTTCTTCACAAGATTCAGTTTAATAAACTCTGAAAATGTGGTGTTTCTAGGACTTACGGGGGCTTTGCTATTAACCGCTAAAGTCGGCGGATTTTTACTGTAATGTAAAATGCAGAAAATAGGCAGATGCAGATTTTCTGCATTTTACATTACAGTAAAAATCCGCCTACTTTAGTGGTTAATAGCAAAGCCCCCTTAAGTCCTTGAAACACCAAATTTTCAGGGTTTATTAAACAGAATCTTCTGAACAAGATGCAAAAAAAAAAAAAAAAAAAAAAAAAAAAAAAGTATTCAAAAAGGCCTTATAGTTTTTGAGAAAATCGATGTTAAAGGCAGGTGGAATTTCCGCGATTTCCGGCGGAAATTCCGCATTGGAATGCGGAAATTGGTAGCGGAAAGCGGAATCGGTAATTGGTACATGACGGAGTGCGGATTTACCGTGGAATCGGAAATTGGCATTCCGACCATCCCTACTGCTGGGTTCCACAGATGCAGACCAAGGAAGACACCACTTCTCCGGATAAGGCACACAAAAGCTCATTTGGCCTTTGCAAATGCTCATCTGGACAAAGAAGAAGACTTCTGGTCTTTCTATGTTATGGTCAGACGAAACAAAAAAAACCACAATACATGAGAATTCTCAACGACAACATCAGGCAGTCTGCTTAGAAACCTGGCCTTGGGCACCAGTGGATACTTCAGCATGGCAATGACCCAAAACACACAGCAAAAGTGGTGAAGAGATGGTTAGCAGACAACAACATTAACGTTTTGAAGCGGCCCAGCCACAGTCTTGACTTGAATCTAATTGAGAATCTGTGGAGGGAGCTAAAGATCAGGGTGATGGCAAGAAGACCCTCCAACTTGAATAATTTGGAGCTTATTGCTAAAGATGAATGGGCCAAAATACCTGTGGAGACATGCAAAAAGCTGGTCTGCAATTATAGGTTTTGATCGCTATAATAGCCAATGGAGGTTTTTCTATTGATTATTGAGAAGGGTATGAATAATTTTGGACTGGACACTTGCTCAAATGAAAATAAAAGCTGAGATTCTAACCCCCCCCCCCCCCACACACACACACAATAATGCCTCTTGTACATAGTCTTATCCTTTGGGAGACGCATTTCCTGTCAAAAAAAAAAAAAAAAAAATACTTGCTGGTTGAATAAAAGTAACTAAGTCAAAATTTGTCAGGGATATGAATAATTATGGACAGCACTGTAAATAGCATCATCCTGATTCATATCTTCTTGCTTTTACTCATGGCTGACATGGTACAATACTCTACAGTCTATATCAGTGTCACCGGCCTTCAGAGAGCTTTCCCAGGCCAGGGTTTGTCTGACTTACCTTTGAAATGATAAAGAGGAATTTGAAGGTCAGGTGGAAGATCAGGCGAGGAGGATTTATCCTGTATAATTTCCAGCAGTAACTCCAACATCCACCCTGCAAGACAAAACAGGACTACTATCACTGCACTGAGCCAGGAGAGAGATGAGAACTCTAGAGACTCCTAGTGGTAAAACATGAGTAATGCACCTATCAGCACACAGCTATGCAGGGCTTCGGACAAGCAAAACTCCCAACTCAGATTTCTTTATCCACAGCACTTCCAACCTCCTCCAATTACACATACATACAGGAAATAAATGGCAAATATACATTTCTTACCATACAAGGTGTGTTATCCCTGCCAGTGTGGATACTCCAGATAATATGTAATCCTCACAAATGAAAGGCTATAGATGAATCAGTGGTTAATAAGAGGCAAATATATGACATTTAAATGTTGCATAATTCTACATCAATGAATTATTTGAATCTTATTGGCTATTCAGTAACCTTATAACAAAGGACAGAGTTTGTATGTTTACCCGTGTCTATATGTGTTTCCTCCGGGAACTCCAGTTTCCTCCCACATCCCAAAAACACACAGACTATGATACATACACTACACAATATAGACATGGGGCTATGGTAGGCATTCAGTTGTGAGCCCCTCTGAGGGACAGTTAAATAGGAATTGTAGTGAAAATAATAAAATTGCTTATTGTGAGTTTCTCAAACCTGTCCTTGTGACTCCCCAAAAGTGCATGGTTTGCAGGCAACCTCACTTAGGCAAAAGGTGGGGTAATTAGTGTCTCAGCTACATGAAATCCACCAAGCGGAGACAGATTATTTAGTCAGTATTTGTCCATTGTAAAATCTTTCCTCTCCCCGGTTAACATTCTGAAATGTATCACTGGTGTTGACGCGTTTAGTTCTGCCAGGTGATCTATGCAGAATGTTCATTACTGAGAGTTCTATGCACAGAGTGAAATACTGCTTGCTTGACAGTTGGAAAAAGCCGTTATTTCCCACAATGCAATGAGGTTCTCAGAGAGCAAACGGTCAAGACCATGCTCATGACATTACACTGTGGGAGGAGTTTCACCGCAATATCAGCCATACAGACTCCCCTGATCTATTAGAGAAAAGGTAAAGCTTTCTCATGGGAAAGGGGGTATCAGCTACTGACTGGAATGGAGTTTATTCCTTGGTTAACATTCCTCTAAGTGACAAGACAATATACGGTGTACAGCTCTGCGTAAGGTGTCTGAGCTATATAAATTAGGGATGGGACTTCGAATCCGGCGAATCCATTGAATCTTAGGAAAGATTCGAGATTCGTGGATTCAAATCCCCAGGCCATTTGCGCGTATTAGAATCCGACGAATCCGCGCAACCCGCTGCAACATTTCGTCGCACGCTTATACATTACCTGCGCCGCTTGTGACGTCATCGCGACCACCTCCGACCTCGCGTCCATCCGCGCGTCGCTCCCGCACCCGCGTGATGACGTTGACGCCCTGCCTCTAGACGTCGCTTTCGCGGAGAAGACCCGGCGTGGACGGACGGACTAGATCGGAAGGAGTGGACGGACAGAACAGCGACAGGTACAGTATGTCTGGGGGCACCCGTGGGGGACGTTGCTGGTGGGGGACGTTGCTGGTGGGGGTCGGCTGGAGGTCGGGTGCGGGCCTACGTGAGGGCGGGCGGCCTACTAGGGGACCTATGCCTGGCTACCTATACTGGGGGGACCTATGCCTGGCTATCTATACTGGGGGGACCTATGCCTGGCTACCTACACTGGGGGGGGACCTATGCCTGGCTACCTATACTGGGGGGGGACCTATGCCTGGCTACCTATACTGGGGGGACCTATGCCTGGCTACCTATACTGGGGGGACCTATGCCTGGCTGCCTACACTGGGGGGGACCTATGCCTGGCTGCCTACACTGGGGGGGACCTATGCCTGGCTACCTACACTGGGGGGGACCTATGCCTGGCTACCTACACTGGGGGGGACCTATGCCTGGCTACCTATACTGGGGGGGACCTATGCCTGGCTACCTATACTGGGGGGGACCTATGCCTGGCTACCTATACTGGGGGGGACCTATGCCTGGCTACCTATACTGGGGGGGACCTATGCCTGGCTACCTATACTGGGGGGGACCTATGCCTGGCTCCCTAAACTGGGGGGGGGCTATGCCTGGCTACCTACACTGGGGGGGACCTATGCCTGGCTACCTATACTGGGGGGGACCTATGCCTGGCTACCTATACTGGGGGGGACCTATGCCTGGCTACCTACACGGGGGGGGGGACCTATGCCTGGCTACCTACACTGGGGGGACCTATGCCTGGCTACCTACACTGGGGGGGACCTATGCCTGGCTACCTACACTGGTGGGACCTATGCCTGGCTACCTACACTGGGGGGGACCTATGCCTGGCTACCTACACTGGGGGGGGACCTATGCCTGGCTACCTACACTGGGGGGGACCTATGCCTGGCTACCTACACTGGGGGGGACCTATGCCTGGCTACCTATACTGGGGGGACCTATGCCTGGCTACCTATACTGGGGGGACCTGTGCCTGGCTACCTATACTGGGGGGACCTATGCCTGGCTACCTATACTGGAGGATCTATTCCTGGCTACCTATACTGGGGGGATCTATTCCTGGCTACCTATACTGGGGGGACCTATGCCTGGCTACCTATACTGGGGGGGACCTATGCCTGGCTACCTACACTGGGGGGGACCTATGCCTGGCTACCTACACGGGGGGGGGGGGGGGGGACCTATGCCTGGCTACCTACACTGCCGGGACCTATGCCTGGCTACCTACACTGGGGGGGACCTATGCCTGGCTACCTACACTGGGGGGGGACCTATGCCTGGCTACCTACACTGGGGGGGGGGACCTATGCCTGGCTACCTACACTGGGGGGGACCTATGCCTGGCTACCTACACTGGGGGGGACCTATGCCTGGCTACCTACACTGGGGGGGGACCTATGCCTGGCTACCTACACTGGGGGGGGACCTATGCCTGGCTACCTACACTGGGGGGGACCTATGCCTGGCTACCTACACTGGGGGGGGGACCTATGCCTGGCTACCTACACTGGGGGGACCTATGCCTGGCTACCTACACTGGGGGGGACCTATGCCTGGCTACCTATACTGGAGGATCTATTCCTGGCTACCTATACTGGGGGGATCTATTCCTGGCTACCTATACTGGGGGGACCTATGCCTGGCTACCTATACTGGGGGGGACCTATGCCTGGCTACCTACACTGGGGGGGACCTATGCCTGGCTACCTATACTGGGGGGGACCTATGCCTGGCTATCTACACTGGGGGCACCTTTACCAGAAGCTACCTATACTGTCATTTTGAGTATCATGTGCTTGTTCTTTGAGAAAAGGTTTGGTTGAACTCATATGAGCCTTTCCTACCCTTCTCCCTTTATGAATGCCTGCAGTCCAAGCCCCACACAAGCCAGATACTCGCTGTTGCCTGAGCCTCACACAAGCTGCCGCCTGAGCCTCACACAAGCTGCCGCCAAAGACAGAGACCACCACAGACATCTTGCTACAGTAAGAAAAGTACTATACTCGCATTCTGTTTGTCTTTGAGGGGCACAATGTACTGTACCTGACTACCTATGCCTGGCTACGCTAGCTAAACTGTGGGCACCTGAACCATAAGCTACCTATACTGGCGGCACCTATGCCTGGCTATCTATACTGAGGGCAACTATGCCTGGCTACCTATACTAGGGGCACCTATGCCTGGCTACCTATACTGGGGGGGGACCTATGCCTGGCTACCTGTACTGGGGGCACCTATGCCTGGCTACCTGTACTGGGAGCACCTATGCCTGGCTACCTGTACTGGGGGCACCTATGCCTGGCTACCTGTACTGGGGGCACCTATGCCTGGCTATTTATACTAGGGGCAACTATACCACGGATCGCACAATTCGTATGTGCAGGATTCGTTAGATTCGGGATTCGAAAGGTTCGAGATATTCGAGAACCTTTTCAGATTCGGATTCGAAAAAATTATGGATTCGTCCCATCCCTAATATAAATACTAAATAGTAATAATAAAAACTTTCTAACTGAATGGGTTCACTTTTGATTACATACAAATTATAATAGGCATCAGAGTCAGAAATTGGTTCCAAATGTAAACACCATTATCCTGATTGGCTGCTACGGATGTCAGAATAATGCTGGATACATACCATGCGTTTCCGCATTCGATGCGTCCGTCGATACACATCGATTCGATTATTTCCGACATGTCCGATTCAAGCTTCGATGGATCGTTAGGTCGATTTGCCATACTTTACATGGCAATCGACCTAAAACTCATCAAAATTCGTTCGGAAATAATCGAATCGATGCGTATCGATGGACGCATTCAACGCGGAAACTCATGGTGTGTATCCAGCATAATGCCAGCAGCTGCACATACAGAGGGGGTTATTCAGTTCCAAACACATCCAAACACCAGCAGGAAGTATGCAGCCCCTTTCACACTGCATGCATTTTCATCTGATTATTGAGCCACAAGGACACCAGCGCTGATCACAGATCCCGAGAACAGCTGATCCCATTCTCTGAATGTGGCATTTCTGCCATAATGCCATACAACACCATTCAATACAACTTTTACTGCCGGTACAATTGAAAAGTACAAGTGCACAGGTAAACAATTGCCCCCTTCCTACACATGTTATATACTGTGAGAGGGCCCTTTTTGTCTGGTTCAAAAAGAGTGGGGAGAGACAATATAGTGTAGTAGGTCCTGAAGTCATTAGGACTGACTGTCCACAAACCAACTGCAGAGCTGCCGATTTTCATCTGTTGAGTAGATTACAACAGCTGGTCCAAATTAATCAGGGTAATTAGGATGCTTTAGAACAGCTTGGACTATTTGGAATGGTATAGAACTTTGAATTTCCCCTCCGACTGATGGTTTGAAGGGTATGAATAATTTTGGACTGGTCACTTTGTTTAAATGTATCATTTTTTCCCCACAATGCCTCTTGTACATCAGCTTATCTTTTGGGAGACACCCATGTCCTTTCACATAAAAAAAAAAATGACTTGTTGGTTGAATAGAAGTAACAAAGTCAAAATGTCCCAGGGGTATGAATAATCATGGGCAGCACTGTACATGACTAAGCCTTGTTAGCAGTTGCCTGTGATTAGGAGTGGCTGAACAACACAAAACATTGTGATGCCCCATTGACTAATGATAGGCAAATTTCTATAACCTTCATGGCAGGGGCGGCGCCAGGGGGGTGCTTGGGGGTGCTCGAGCACCCCCTAGAATTGTCCAAGCACCCCCAAAGCACCCCCTGCAGTGAACTGACTTCAGGCGTCTAAAAGACGCCAAGTCAGTTCACACAGCAGCAGCCCGGAGCAGCAGGCAGGGCTACGGTAAGATGGCCGCCCGAAGCCCTGTTCTGCAGACTTCGAGTCTGCAGTGCATGGCCTCGGGCGGCCATTTTCCCGTAGCCCTGCTCTTAGCATGCAGGCAGGAAGTCTCGTGACGTCGGGAAGGAAGAGGATCGTGGGCGCGCGGGCGCTGCATGCCACAAGGAGGTCGGAACAGGAGGTCGGGAAAGAAGGTCTTCTGGCTGTAGGTAAGTAAATGGGTTTTTCTTTTCTTTTTCAGGTGGTGCTGATTGTGGTCAAAACTGCTGAGGAAGGATTGTGCGTATTGGGGTCATTTCTGCTACCGATTGTGCATATTGGGGTCATTTCTGCTACCGATTGTGCATATTGGGGTCGTATCTGCTACCGATTGTTTATATTGGGGTCATATCTGCTACCGATTGTGCATATTGGGGTCATATCTGCTACCGATTGTGCATATTGGGGTCATATCTGCTACCAATTGTGCAAATTGGGGTCAGATCTGCTACCGATTGTGCATATTGGGGTCAGATCTGCTACCGATTGTGCATATTGGGGTCATATCTGCTACCGATTGTACATATTGGGGTCATATCTGCTACCGATTGTGCATATTGGGGTCATATCTGCTACCGATTGTGCATATTGGGGTCATATCTGCTACCGATTGTGCATATTGGGGCCATATCTGCTACTGATTGTGCATATTGGGGTTATTGAACATGTTTTTTGTTCAAATCTGCTCACATTACGTGTATTTTCTTGAGAAAACCTGTACAATTATGTGAATTTTCTGGGGAAAGGGTCACCAAAACTTGGGCCCTCTGTCTTTGCGTTGCACTTTTTAAGGGAACCCGAGGTGAGAATAATATTGAGGCTGCCATATTTATCTCCTTTTAAGTAATACCAGCTGCCTGGCTGCCGTGTTGGTCCACTGCCTCTAATTCTTTCAACCATAGCCCCTGAACAAGCATGCAGCAGGTCAGGGGTTTCTGACAATATTGTCAGAACTGACAAGATTAGCTTGTTTCTGGTGTCATTCAGTTCACTACTACAGCCAAATAGATCAGCAGGGCTGCCAGGCAACTAGAATTGTTTAAAAGGAAATAAATATGGCAGCCACCATATCACTCTCACCCTGGGTTCACTTTAAATTACAGTTAGCCCTGCCCTCATCCGGTCATGACCACACCCATTTTTCCACCCGCGGCGCGCTCCGCGTGCCGCAGGTTGTGGCCACACCCATCTTTTGCCGCGCCACGTTTCACGTGTCGCAGGTCGTCAGCTCCCCCGGCAATTGGTCCAGCACCTGCATAGCACCCCCTAAAAAAAATTCCTGGAGCCGCCACTGCTTCATGGTATCCCTGCAGCCGCAATTACTTAAAAAAAAAAAAAAGTTTACAAAGTGTCCAAAACCCCAGATAGAGTCACTGCAGGGGCTGGGGGGAGGAATCAAAAGCAAACATTTTAGCCAGTTGAGGACTAAAGGCTTATGCTGGATACACACCATGCGTTTCCGCGTCCGTCGTTACGCATCAAATCGATTTCCAACATGCCCGATTCACGTTTCGATGGATTGTTAGGTCGATTTGCCATACTTTACATGGCAATCGACCTAAAAATCATCGAAATGCGTTCAGAAATAATCGAATCGATGCGTATCGAAGGACGCATTCGACGCGGAAACGCATGGTGCGTATTCAGCATTACACTCCCCTCGCGACCAGGCAATTTTTTTACACTTCTGCACTCTGCAGCTTTAACAGCTCGCTGCAGGGCCATACAATTTACCAAACAAATGAATCTTACCTCCATTTCTTCACACAAATAGGCCATTCTTTTAGTGGTCTGTGATAGCTGCTGCGATGGTTTTTTTTTTTTTTTTTTTTTTTTATTTCTAGTTATTTCTCCCTCCCCCCCCCCCCCCCCCAAATTGGCTTAAGACTGTGATCCATAGTTTTTTTCCCCACTTCTCATTGGGCATTAGCATGGGGGTAGCTGCGATTCTCATTCTATTGAGCGGGAGTCACATCACAGTAAAAATGTTTAATTGTGTGCTGCAAAATCAATTCACGATTTCTGCTCCCAATGTGAACTCGCCCTTACAGAGCTGGCTGCTGCAGCCATGTGGTTCAGCGAGTCAGGCTGTAATTACGGTTTACTAATATAACCATGCCATACTAACTATCACAACAATGTGACGGACTCTGACCTGCTGTAGCATGGTTGGAGGAGATTTGTACAATTGAGAGATTGAGAGGTGAGAACCACTGGTGACGAGCAGTGGAGGCTGATATCCCATGGCAAGAGGGAGGAGCAGCAGATTAACATTACTACAGCTGCAATAGGAACTGGGAAGCAAATGTTTCATTTGAACAAACACACAGCACAAAATAGCCTTTTTATGCATTACCTGTCTACTCAACAGCACTCCAAGAGTTCAAAAAGCGTACTGCAGTTCTCCACATAGTTTTAGAATTCTCAAAAAGTAGCTGAAAATGCGCAGGCCTGGGGTGCCGACGCTGCGGACCGGGCCCAGCCAGGCACCTCCAGGCCGCAGGCCTGGGGTGCCGACGCTGCGGACCGGGCCCAGCCAGGCACCTCCAGGCCGCAGGCCTGGGGTGCCGACGCTGCGGACCGGGCCCAGCCAGGCACCTCCAGGCCGCAGGCCTGGGGTGCCGACGCTGCGGACCGGGCCCAGCCAGGCACCTCCAGGCCGCAGGCCTGGGGTGCCGACGCTGCGGACCGGGCCCAGCCAGGCACCTCCAGGCCGCAGGCCTGGGGTGCCGACGCTGCGGACCGGGCCCAGCCAGGCACCTCCAGGCCGCAGGCCTGGGGTGCCGACGCTGCGGACCGGGCCCAGCCAGGCACCTCCAGGCCGCAGGCCTGGGGTGCCGACGCTGCGGACCGGGCCCAGCCAGGCACCTCCAGGCCGCAGGCCTGGGGTGCCGACGCTGCGGACCGGGCCCAGCCAGGCACCTCCAGGCCGCAGGCCTGGGGTGCCGACGCTGCGGACCGGGCCCAGCCAGGCACCTCCAGGCCGCAGGCCTGGGGTGCCGACGCTGCGGACCGGGCCCAGCCAGGCACCTCCAGGCCGCAGGCCTGGGGTGCCGACGCTGCGGACCGGGCCCAGCCAGGCACCTCCAGGCCGTTCTTGGTTCCTGTCTGTAATGTAAACCCCAAACGTGGTGTGTTGTGTGTGGTGTGTGGTGTGTGGTGTGTGGTGTGTGGTGTGTGGTGTGTGGTGTGTGGTGTGTGGTGTGTGGTGTGTGGTGTGTGGTGTGTGGTGTGTGGTGTGTGGTGTGTGGTGTGTGGTGTGTGGTGTGTGGTGTGTGGTGTGTGGTGTGTGGTGTGTGGTGTGTGGTGTGTGGTGTGTGGTGTGTGGTGTGTGGTGTGTGGTGTGTGTTGTGTGTTGTGTGTTGTGTGTTGTGTGTTGTGTGTTGTGTGTTGTGTTGTGTGTTGTGTCATAATAGATACACATACATACCGTAAGTTAATGTCCAGGGCTGCATAATATGTTGGCGCTTTATAAATACAATAAACAAACAGACATACATACATACATACATACATACATACATACATACATACAGTGATGTGAAAAACTATTTGCCCCTTCCTGATTTCTTATTCTTTTGCATGTTTGTCACACTTAAATGTTTCTGCTTATCAAAAACCGTTAACCATTAGTCAAAGATATCATAATTGAACACAAAATTCTCAACAGTGGAGTCATGAACACTGACCTTAATTGAGACAAGTGAGGCCTGCAGTTCTTTAGATGTTGTCCTCGGGTCTTTGGTGGCCTCTCGGATGAGTTTTCTCTGTGCTCTTGGGGTAATTTTGGACAGCCGGCCACTCTTGGGAAGGTTCATCATTGTTCCATGTTTTTGCCATTTGTGGATAATGGCTCTCACTGTGGTTCGCTGGAGTCCCAAAACTTTAGAAATGTCTTTATAACCTTTACCAGACTTTAGTCATACACTGGTCGATTTGCCATTAGATTCGACCAACTGACAGATCCCTATCTGATCGAATCTGATCAGAGAGGGATCGTATGGCTACCTTTACTGCAAACAGATTATGAACCGATTTCAGCCTGAAACCGTTCACAATCTGTTGTGGTGGTGGTGGTGGTGGTGTTGCTGCCGCCGCTCCCCCCGCCCGCATGCATGCATTACCTGCTCCGCCGGCACGACTCCAGTCCCCATGTCACCGCTGCTCCGTTTCCGCTCTGGTCTCCGGCCCCGGCATGCTTTACTTCTTCCTGCCCGGCAGGAAGTTTAAACAGTAGAGCACCCTCTACTGTTTAAACTTCCTGCCGGGCAGGAGGAACTGAAGCATGCCGGAGACCAGCGCGGACACGGAGCAGCGGTGACCGGGCGTAGATGTGCCGGCGAAGCAGGTAATGTATGCGGCTCTATTGTGTCGGTCGTCGGGTACTCAAACGCCGCTAGGGACGCGCTCCCTACCTGCGGGCGATCGACGCTAATTTTCCGCACGGAGCGATCGGACAAAAAGGATCGAAATTCGGCGTGTAGCACGAACGATTGGCAGCAGATAGGATCCCAGTGATCGAATCTGCTGTCAAAACGGCGGCGAATCGGGCCAGTGTATGGCCACCTTTATAGATCTCAATTACTTTTGTTCTCATTTGTTTCTGAATTTCTTTGGATCTTGGCATGATGACTAGCTTCTGAGGTGCTTTTGGTCTACTTCTCTGTGTCAGATAGCTCCTATTTAGGTAATTTCTTGACTGAAACAGGTGTGGCAGTAATCAGGCCTAGGGGTGACTACAGAAATTGAACTCAGGTGTGATAAACCACAGTTATTTTTTTAACAAGGGGGGCAATCACTTTTTCACACAGGGCCATGTAGATTTGGAGTTTTTTTCTCACTAATAAAAACCATCATTTAAAACTGCATTTTTTGTTCAATTAGGTTATCTTTGACTAATAGTTAACGGTTTTTGATGAGCAGAAACATTTAATTGTGACAAAAGGTCCGTACACACGCCGGACTGGAGGCAACGACGGGTTCGTTGTCACCTCCCGCTGGGTGGACGTTCCAGCGACAGTCTGTCTGCAGACTGATACGGCTGTTTCTGAGCGATCCGCCCGGCATCACTTCCTGCAACGCCGGCCACGTACAATACAGTGGGTGGCGTTGCAGGAAGTGACGTCAGTGGAGCGCACGCTGGAACGAGGAAGAGGTGAGTGATCCCCCCCGCCCGTGCCTCTTATGGTCGTCTGGACAGCTGCTTACTCGCTATTTAAAGCTGGAGGGGAGCGCAGTTCAGGGGACCCAGGCGAGGGAGGGGGGGGAGGGGCCGACTCCCCCTCCCCACCGCTAGGCCCAATACCCCCGTCCTGGATGCTACCCTTCCAGCTCGGCGGCCGCCGCCCCCTCCCCCCCCCCCCCAATGCACCCACGGATGGGCAGATGCCGCCCCTAAAAGTTTGCCGCCTGAGGCAAAAGTTTCACCCCGCCTCATGAGCGGGCTGGCCCTGGCTACATCACCCATCTGGCCAAAAAAACGTTGAGCATGGAGGAGTTCAAGAGGCTGAAGCAAGCTGGCATTAGCTCCAACCGCCATGGTGCCACAGGCCACTGCTGCTGATACCACCACCTATAATTAACCCAAAACACAATTGCAGCATCATTTTTTGGAGGTGTCTGGGCTGAAAACTGATGTCCCAGTTGTGCGGTTGGACTTTGGACACAATGGCTATCATTCATAAAGCATTTCCGCATGCAGAAATGCTGTAAACAGCTGAATTTACCGAGCACTTAGCAAAATGTCTATTCATAAAAGCAGTTTCCGTATAAACAAAGCTACAACTACCGAGCAGTGCGATAAATTACCGCCTTGTGTGGTGATTAAGTTAACACATCATTACATGTCAATTCATAAATATTAGAGCAAGCGGTGTCAGCACGGATAATACTGCTTCCTTGGCAGAGCCGATAAGCATGTGGAGAACAGCTAAGCTAATGAAACAGACCGCCCAGGCAGCAGCAGCAGTGAGAGCAGAGCAAAAAAAAAAAAAAAAAAAAAAAAAGGCATTCCGGAATACCAAGGCTGTGTTTTTTAACCCCTTGGGTACTTGTTTTCAGATGTATTTCACATCACAAAGCCTGCATGTGTAACATTTTTTTTTGAAGTTGTTCTAAGCTGTGGCAATTAAATAGATAGTTTAGAAAGACTTATGCTACATACACACTTGAGATAAAAGTCTTTGGAAAAGGCAAGATCACAGACAAATTTTACCCCCTTCCATGTAGTATGAGAGCCATAAGGCCCATACACACGTCGGATTTCCGCGAAGGGTCTTTTGAACGTCCCGTCGTTCGCCCGCTAAATCGGGCGTGTGTACAGACTATCGTTCGTTTGATAAGAGTGAGTTTGAGCGATCCGCCCGTCAAACCCACTCTTATCAAACGAACGATAGTCTGTACACACGCCCGATTTAGCGGGCGAACGACGGGACGTTCAAACGACCCTTCGTTTGCGGAAATCCGACGTGTGTATAGGCCTATACTCTACACAGTCTATTCTATGGTGCTGCACTCCCCATCAGATAAAATCTTTGCAAGATGCTGCACACAAAGATGCCCGTACACATTCAAAAGATCATTATCTGCAAAAAATCTGTTCCTGTAAAATGCATTCATAGTCTATGATATCTGCAGATCCTCATACACACCTTGTTTAACAGACTTCATCTGCAGATATGAAAGTCCATCCTGGTGGATCAGATCTGCAGATGATTGTCTGTTAAACAAGGTGTGTATGAGGATCTGCAGATATAGACTATAGCCTCGTACACACGCCTGACTGCAGGCAACGCCGGGTCCGTCAGCATCTCCCACTTTGGTTTGGTTTTCAGCAGACAGTCCAGCAGGTGTACAGTCAGTCTGCAGGTTGATAAGGCTGTTTCTGAATGATCCGCCTGGCGGATGGTTCAGAAACAGCCTTATCAGTCCGCCGACAGACTGTACACATGCTGGACTGTCGCTGGAACACCCTCCCAGCAGGAGGGTCTGACGGACCAGTCGTTCCTAATAATCTAGTATGTGTACGAGCCTTAAGAATGCATTTTGCAGGAATGGATCTTTTGCAGGAACAGATCTTTTGCAGATAATGATCTTTTGAAAGTGTACATGCATTTTTGTGTGCAGCATCTTGCAAAGATTTTATCTGATGGGGAGTGCAGCTCCATAGAATAGATTGTGTAGAGTATGGCTCTCATACTATATGGAATGGGGTAAAATTGGTCTGTGATCTTGCCTTTTCCAAAGACTTATCTCAAGTGTGTATGTAGCATAAGACAGATTCAGGGCAAACAGAGGCAGTTTTAAAAAAAAATGCACATGTAAAGGGATGCTGGGGCTGCCTCTTCTGTAGTAACGCTGTCTCTGGAGGAGAAAATGTATCAACTCAGCAGCTTCTAGTGTTTCCGCAAGCCTACCACCTGCCTAGAGCCAGCCTAGTTTGGGAAAATACCGCAGTGCTATCGCAACTGTAAACATTTTTATGAATGAGCACACAGAAGTCTAAAATACTGAATGCGGTATTTTCACGCACAGATTTTTTTTTAACGCACTGCTTTTATGAATGATAGCCAATGTGGGCTGCACGACCGCTGTCTGGAACCTAGTCCTGATGTTAACTGACAGCTTTTTTTTATTTTATGTATTTTAACTCCCCACATAATCAATTAGCATTTCTCTTTAATAAAACATGATGATACATGCATCATTTACCCTAAAAAGCGTTTTAAAAGCTATTTAAAGGCCACTTCCGGTTTTCTAAGCGGATATCTGAATAGGTCGGATATTCGCGGATAACGCGTTCGGATATTCACATGAACGCGGATAGCAGAACGTTTGGATGCGGTTATCTGATCCAGATATCTGGGTATCCGGATCAATTCGGATTTTGAAAAGGAGTATAATACAATTAAAAACAATAGTGCACAAACCAGCTTGGGGCCCCAGAACCAGCATGCAACACCATATGTGAGCGCAGCCAAGCCCTGGAGCTGCCACCCCCAGGAGCTTGTCCCCAACTGCTCCGAAACTTACCAAACACACAAAGGGAAATACTCACTTCCCAAACAGGTCTCTGCTGCTTATATAAAGCCTGCAGGCTGCTTATAAGCCAATAAGTGCACACACACGTTACACCTAGTCTGCAGTAATCAATTAAGCAGAGGCTGAGAAAATTCAGCCAGTCGTTGGAGGCATTGGCCTCAATTCACTAAGCTTTTCTCCTGTCTTTAATAACTCTTCTAGAGTTGTTACCATGGTGATAAGGCATGTAGTATTCAGGAAACATTTTACCTCAGGCAAACCTAAAGTTAACTCTTCTGTCTTCAAGTTAACTCTTCAATCCTTAAAATAACTCCAGAGTTTATTAACTGCGTGTGAAAATAACTACATAGGAGGTAAATTAACTACAGAGGAGGTAAATTAACTACAGAAGAGGTAACTGAAGGAATGAAGAGATAAAATAACTCTCTCACTGTGTGGAGGTAAGTTATCTCTTGCCTTATTATCTCCAGCATTAAGGCCTAGTGCACACCGGAGCATTTCCGCTGCGGTTTGCGATCCGCTTGCGGGTGCGGATCCGCTAGGGTAATGTATTTCAATGGGCTGGTGCACACCAGAGCGGGAGGCGTTTTGCAGAAACGCATATTCCCGGGCTGCTGCAGATTTTGGATTGCGGATGCATTTCTGCCTCAATGTTAAGTATAGGAAAACCGCAAACCGCTCTGAAAAACGGCACTTCAGAGCGGTTTGCCAGGCGTTTTTTGTTACAGTAGCTGTTCAGTAACAGCTTTACTGTAACAATACATGAAATCTACTACACCAAACCGCTACACAAAACCGCAAAACGCTAGCTGAAACGCTACAGAAAAATAAGAAAAAGCGTTTCAAAATCTGCTAGCATTTTGCGGATCTGCTAGCGGTTTTTGGTGTGCACCAGGCCTATCTTAGTGAATTGCGGCCAAGCTGTTTATTAACTGCATGTGAAAATAACTACAGAGGAGGTAAATTAACTACAGAGGAGGTAACTTAAGGAATGAAGAGATAAGGTAACTCTCTTATGTTGAGGTAAGTTTTCTCTATTGCCTTATTATCTCCAGCATGATCTTAGTGAATTGAGGCCATTGTCTATATGCAACTGAAGCCCTCTCCAACGACTGGCTGAATTTTTTCAGCCTCTGCTTAATTGATTACTGCAGACTAGGTGTAACGTGTGTGTGCACTTCTTATTGGCTTATAAGCAGCCTGCAGGCTTTATATAAGCAGCAGAGAACTGTTTGGGAAGTGAATATTTCCCTTTGTGTGTTTGGCAAGTTTGAAGAGGGGTATTAGCGCACCCCTGAAAATCAATAGAAAGTGTATTATATTGATCCAGGCCCCATATAATACACACACACACTTAATACAGACCTGTTATCCACCACAGCAGCATATCCACCATGTATACTGATGTATAACCCACCTGCCTTCCAAAATAACACATCACATCCCCCCCCCCCCCCCCCCCCCCCCAAAAAAAAAAAAAAAAAAAAAAAAAAAAAACCCTTCAGGAATGCACTTTACACCAGACCAATTTCCCCTGTGTTCAGAAAACAGCTTATAGTTGGAGCTAAGACCACCTGTGTGCAGGAGGCGGGAACTCCCACAATGCAGTAGTAGGGTGGGTCAATAAGATGCAAATGCTAAGTTGATGCAGGATCATGCAATTTTATATGCAAATATATACAGCTTGGAAATTGGCCAGATAAATCCTGCCATGGTGATTATCCATTTTCAAGATGCATACATTTACATGTAAATTTTGCATAATATTGCACCAGCTTGCTATCATTTGCATTTCATTGCCGATCCCTAGTCAGGGACTCTGTAACAAATACTGGCTATATTTTAATGGTCAAATTCTAAGCAGCAAAAAATTGCCTCCAATCAATATAAAATTGACATCAACACAAAATTGTTACCATTTCATTGACCAGGGGCATTGCTAGGGCCCTGGGAGATCTGGGGCACCAGGCCAGAGTCAAGCTGTGACACGTGTTCCCACATAGAAATACCATAAACAGGCAGCATTTTACAATAATGGAAGAGCTTCTATGTTGGCCTGGGTGTTGTGCTCGGCTGGCCTGCTGGTGATGTTGTGCTGGCTGAGTGACCAACTGACCTGGTGATGCTATGCTGTGTGAGGCCCAGTGCACACCAAAACCGCTAGCAATTTTTGGTGCAGATTTCAGAGATTTGGCCCAGTGCACACCGAGCGGATTTGGATGCAATCTGCCGGCCGCATCCGCCTGTAAATCCGCTTGGCTATTGTATGTCAATGGGCTGGTGCAAACCGGCGGTTTGAGTTTTTTTTAGCAAACTGCAAATGTGCAGCAGGAGGCACATTTGCAGTTTGGCAAAAAACAAACCGCCGGTGTGCACCAGCCCATTAAAATACATTAGCCAAGCGGATTTACAGGCGGATGCGGCTGGCGGACCGCATCCAAATCCGCTTGGTGTGCACTGGGCCTGACCTACTGTACTGCAGGATGGCTGACCCATACCAACTGGCAGGCAGCAGACGGTACAGTGAACGGTTCTTTTCCCTTAGCCGGGCGCATCCTGTTGGAGGCGACAAATCTCCACCAGAGTTACATCTTTCCCTAGTACCCATGGCGGGCTGGAGGGGGAATAGTAATTAGCGTCACTGCCGGATGCGCCCGGCTAACGGATAAGTACCCACGGAACTGCCCAACAAGAACACAGTTCAACCTCCTGTTTGTACTAAAGGAAACCCAAGACTTACAGACTGCAAGCATTTATAGTTACATGGGTGCTTTCTCCAGCCCCCTGTAGGCCGTGGGCTTCCTCACCATCCTCCCAGTCCCATCCATTTATCCGCTGTCCAGCTCGGAAGTCTGGAAGTTCTGCAAATGCATGACTGAGCATCCGTGGCCACACTCCTGTGGCTAGGAGTATTCTGCGCAGACACCCGGACACAGAAGCACCATTGGGGCTGCACACAGTCAGGTATACACAGGGGAACATGACTGAGCCCAGTCACAGCTTTAAAGGGAACCTAAACTAAGTATATGGACTTTTCCTTTAAAAATAATACCAGTTGCCCGACTCCCCTGCTGATCCTATGTCTCTAATACTTTTAGCCACAGCCCCTGAACAGACATACAGATCAGGTGCTCTGACTGAAGTCAGACTGGATTAGCTGCATGCTTGTTTCAGGTGTGTGATTCAGCCACTACTGCAGCAAAAGAGATCATCAGGAGTGCCAAGCAACTGGTATTGTTTAAAAGGAAACATCCATACACCTCAGTTAAGGTTCCCTTAAACCAGGCCAGCCAGCGGAGGAATGGAGCAGCCCTGGAGGATGGCGAGGGAGCCCACAGGGGGCTGGAGGAAGTGCCAAGTATAAATGCTTGTACACTTTAAAGTAGGGATGATCAATGAGATGCAAATATTTGAGTTCATGCAGATTTATGCAGAGCTGTGGAGTAGCTACAAAAATCATCCAACTCTGACTCCTCAGTTTAGTGAAACCAAACGATTCCAGGTACCAAAATTGCTTCAACTGACTTCAGCTCCACAGCTCAGGATGTATGTAAATTTGTATGCAAATATATTCAGCTTGGAATTTGACCAGTCAAGTCCCACACAGGTTCAATTGATTGGTTCATTTGCAAGCTGCATATATTTGCATAAACATTTAGACAAATATGCATGAACTTATTTGTGTTTCATTGGTCATCCCTACTTTAAAGGGGAGCTGAAGAGAGAGGTATATGGAGGCTGCCATGTTTATTTCCTTTTAAGCAATACCAGTTGCCTGGCAGCCCTGCTGATCCTCTTCCTCTAATACTATTAGCCATAGCCCCTGAACAAGCATGCAGCAGATCAGGTGTTTCAGACTTTAAAGTCAGATCTGACAAGACTAGCTGCATGCTTGTTTCTGGTGTTATTCAGATACTACTGCAGAGAAATAGACCAGCAGGGCTGCCAGGCAACTGGTATTGATTAAAAGGAAATAAATATGGCAGCCTCCGTATACCTCTTACTTCAGTTCCCCTGTAAAGTACAGTGGGCTCTATTCAGAAAACACTATTGCATTTGTTAATGCTCAAAACAGCTGATTTTTCTGATCACCTTAATAAATTACAATTCACTAAACTTGTTACCACACAAACAAAAAAAAAAAGAAAAACCCAGTTCCCGACTAGTGAGGTAAATTACCGACTTATGCCGGGAAATGTCAATTCACAATGCTTTGCACACTTCATTTACCGGACAAAAGCATTTGGTAATTTTCTCCAGCCCACAGCAGCCAACAACCTGCTCGCCTCATGCCGTCTCTGTGCAGTAACTTGACAGGCAGCCTTTGGTGAGAACCTGGCAGCTAATAGGGAGAGCCACACAGCCTGCTTCTCATGCTAATTGGATGCAATAGGTATGCAGGTGGGACTTTCAGCGTATCAATGCAGAGACAAGCTACAACTCTGCCGGCATGCATTTAAAGATATGCATATTTGTATTTTAGCACATAGAAGAGCGCCCCCTGGTGGCTCCAGCACATCTACAGGAATGACAGGTGGCACAGTCTGGAAAACCTCTGAGTCACACACACAGCTCCCTGCCTGCGAAGCAGGAGATTTGGGCGCATGAGACAAGTGGACAAAAAGGGCGCCCCTTTCACTCCCATTATAAATATCGTTTAATGGGCGCCGAACAGGGAAAAAAAGGCGCCGGAGATTATTAATGTTTTACAAACGGCGCCTGGAGATTTTTAAGGTTTTAGAACTGTGCTTGTGATGATTTAACTTTACAAAATGAGCCCGTGACGAATAACGTTTATAAAGATACTAAATCACTATTTCTAAAACATTATTATCCACCCCAAAAATTTTTTTATTTTTTTATTTACATTTTTTATTTATTAATGTTTGTAAAACATTATCCATAGGGGGTCTTGGGGTTAGGCACCACCAGGGGGGTCTTGGGGTTAGGCACCACCAGGGGGGTCTTGGGGTTAGGCACCACCAGGGGGGTCTTGGGGTTAGGCACCACCAGGGGGGTCTTGGGGTTAGGCACCACCAGGGGGGGGGTCTTAGGTTTAGGCACCACCAGGGGGGTCTAGGGGTTAGGGATAGGTACAGAGAGGGTTTTTAATAAACGTAAATATAAGTTTCAGTTTAGAAACAGGGAAGATTAACGTTTTAAGAATTGCCGATCTCATACACATTATTTAATGATTTATAAATTCTTAAAACACTATTTGTAAACGAAATTCTACACAATATTTCTATAAACTATAATACTGCTTATCGTTTACACCAAGCGCCCTTTTTTCCTGACGCCCTTTTTTGATGTACGCCCCTGCCTGCTGCCCTGCTAGAAGGCTGCTAAGTGAAACTTACTGACCAGGGCTTAGTGGATTGAGGCAGTTTGTTCGGTAAATTACCAAACTTCTGCCTCATGGTAGTGATGGGCGAACACCTGGATGTTCGGGTTCGGGAAAGTTCGCCGAACATGGCCGAGATGTTCGGCATGTTCGGGCCGAACCCCGAACTTCCCGAACATCCCTATTTTGGGGGCCCTATGGGGTCGCAGGCATAAGGGGGGAGCATGCCCCGATCGCGGGGGGGTCGGAAATTCCCCCCACCCCCTCCGCTAGCGCTCCCCCCTCTGCCCGCTTCCCCATTCAAAAGTTTCAAGAAGTACCTGTATAGCGGATGGCCTGGCAGTGGCACTGTGGAGTGAGGAGGAGGAGGAGTCCGGAGAGTGACGAGTTGAGGGAGGCCGGGCAGCGGGCGTGAGGTCAGAGAAAGGGCGGAACTCGCCCTTTCTCTGACCTCACGCCCGCTGCCCGGCCTCCCTCAACTCGTCACTCTCCGGACTCCTCCTCCTCCTCACTCCACAGTGCCACTGCCAGGCCATCCGCTATACAGGTACTTCTTGAAACTTTTGAATGGGGAAGCGGGCAGAGGGGGGAGCGCTAGCGGAGGGGGTGAGGGGAATTTCCGACCCCCCCCCGCGATCGGGGCATGCTCCCCCCTTATGCCTGCGACCCCATAGGGGGGCCGTATTGCGGCCTGTTCGGCCGAACAGGGCCCTGTTCGCCCGAACAGGGGCCCTGTTCGGCCCTGTTCGGGGGCATACAGAAGTTCGGGGCGAACCCGAACTTAAAAGGCCGAACACCATGAGGTGTTCGGCCGAACTCGAACATCACCCGAACAGGGTGATGTTCTGCAGAACCCGAACAGTGGCGAACACTGTTCGCCCAACACTACCTCATGGGAGAAAATGTTTGTGAATTTGGAATAAAAAGTGTAAAATACCGCATGAGGTATTTTATCTCCAATTTTTTTTTCTTCCCGAACTGCTTATTGTGAATAGAGCCCATTGAGCACTAATTCATGAAAAAGGTAAACCTCTATTTTCTTGCAAACAGAATTGCCATAAGTGAGGTTCCTAACTTAGTATGCTTTGGGGTGGGGGTGTTAAGGGCAGCACCATGACTTACCTACTGGGGGCTACTTCAAAGAATCCTGCAGTAGAGTACACTCCCAGCCGCAATGCATGCCGCAATGTATACTGGGAGCTGTAGTATGCAGTGCGGCCAGGAGCGCACGCTACAGTGGGATTCTTTTAGGTGCGGCAAGCTGCAGCTGACAATCATCGCAGGGACAAGGGGCTACACGAGCATCCCCCAGGTAAGAAATGGTGCTCCCTAACCCCCATACCAAGTTCCAAATCTCCCTTATAGAGAGGTTCAATTTGGTACAAAAATTCTACAGGTGCACTTAAAGGAAACATGAGGCAAATGAAATCAATGTAGCTTTACTTACCTTGGGCTTCCTGCAGCTCCTAGAAGTCTGTGTCCCTCGCAGCAGTTCTGTTGTTGCCCAGTCTTCTGCTGTCCACTCCATAGTGGTCACTGGCTTCTGCACATGCATGGGTGCATGCACCGCTCATGCGCCTGTGGCTCGGAGTGTTCTGCGCAGTAGTACTGCCCTTGTGCAGAATGCTCCCAGGCACGAGAACTCAGGATTGCACGCACACACCCGTGCTTGCACAGAAGCCACTGCTGAAGGGGACAAAGGAAGAATGGGTGGCAGCAGAACTGCAGCAAGGACTACACAAGAATTCTAGTCCGGGAGGAGGCTCCAGGTAAGTAAAGCTAAACTGATTTAAAGGAGGAACTGTAGTGAAAATGACAACAGAATTACTTATTGTTTACAATATTTATCTATTGATAATTTAGCAAGTGGTTTCCCATTGTAAAATCTTTCCTCTCCCTGATTTACATTATGAAATATATCCCTGGTGGTGAGTGACATCTTTAGTTCTGCCAGGTGATCTGCGAGGAATGTTCATTACTGACTTCTATACTCAGAGGAAGATTTTGCTTGCTTGTTGGTTGGAAAAAGCCACAATTTCCCACAATGCCATGAGGGTCAGACAGGAAACTGTCAACACATCCCACTGTGGGAGGGGCTTCACCACAATATCCACCATACAGACCCTCCTGATGATCTGTTTGAGAAAACGTAAATATGGCTGGTGGGAAAGGGGGCATCAGCTACTTACTGGGATGTAGATAAATCCCTGATGTAAAAGGAACCCAAGGTGTGAGACCTATGGACAGGGGCCCCAACCGTCCCGTTTTCGCCGGGACTGTCACGGGCTGGGGGAGGGGTCCCACTGTCCCGGGATAGCCCCCCTTGTGTCCCGGGCAGGCAGCAGAGGAGGCAGCGGAGGAAAAAAAAAAGGATCGAGGCGCCAGCCGCGGCTTTGGTGTGCAGGATAAGCTTGTCCCCCCCTCCCTCCGAATGTGCTCCCCCAGTGTCCCCCTGTATGGCGAGATACGAGCGCAGCAGAGCGGCAGTCTTACCATCTTCCTCGCGTACAGGCATCTCTTGCTTCCAACTACTTCCTGTGATGTCACAGGAAGCGGAGAAGACGAGATGCCCATATGCGAAGAGGAATGGTAAGACTGCCGCTTTGCTGCGCTCGTATCTCGCCATACAGGGGGACACATTCGGAGGGAGGGGGGACAAGCTTGACCCGCATACCACAGCCGCGGCTGGCGCCCCGATCCTTCTTTTTACCTCCACACCCATGGGCACCCTCACCCTACCATTTAGATAGATAGATAGATAGATAGATAGATAGATAGATAGATAGATAGATAGATAGATAGATAGATAGATAGATAGATAGATAGATAGATAGATAGATAGATAGATAGATAGATAGGATAGATAGATAGGATAGATATACATATATGCATATACATATACTCATCTCCAAAAGTTGGGAGGTATGCCTATGGAAGCTAACATGCATTTCCTTTTAAACAATTCCAGTTGCCTGTGCCTGGCAGTCCTACTGAGAATTCTGGTCAGTTGGGTGTAAATCAGTGATCACACACAGAACAAGCATGCAGCTAATCATGTCAGATTTGTCAGACATCTGATCAGCATATGCTTGTTCAGGGTCTATGGCTTAAAGTATTAGAGGCAGAGGATCAGCAGGACAGCCAGGCAAATCTGAATTATTTAAAAGGAAAAAAAACATGTCAGCCACCATATCCATCTCACCTTGGGTTCCCTTTAACGCTCCTTTTTAATTTGCCTCACATATATCATTTAAAGGACAACTGTAACAAATAAGATATGTATTCTGTCATATGCATTTCATTTAAAAAAAATGCCAGTTGCTTGGCAGTCCTGCTGGTCTATGTGGTTGCAGTAATGCATGAATCACACCAGAAACAAGCATACAGCTAATCTTGTTAGAACACTCAGAACCACCTGACATGCTGCAAGCTTGTTCAGGGTCTATAGCTAAAAACATTACAGGCAGGGGATTGGCAGGAAAGCCAGGAAACTGGTATTGCTTAAAAGGAAATAAATATGACAGCCTCCATATACCTCTCACCTCAGGTATCCCTTTAGGGCCCGTTTCCACTAGGGCGAATTCGCATGCGTGGCCTGCATGCGAATTCGCATAGGCAATGAAAGTGGATGGGACTGTTTCCACTTGTCAGGATTTCTGAGCGTTTTTCTGTGCAGGATTTTTCTGCACGGTAGAGCCTGCAGAATTCGCCTGCGTGAGGAATGCAGGCGATTCGCACATAATGCATTTAATAGGGAAAACGCACATGCGTTTTTTGCCGCGATTTCGCGTGCGAATTCGCATGAAAAGTAATGCAAATTGAACCAGGCAGTGACATGGTTAAATTCGCATATACCCTGCCTATGCGAAATCGCAACAAAAATCGCCCACGGAATCGCATCCGCATGCAATTTCGTCAGCGGTGGAATCCCGGTGATTCGCACCGCACTAGTGGAAACGGGCCCTTAACCATCTTAGCGGTATGGACGAGCTCAGCTCGTCCATCACCGCCGATGGCTGCCGCTCAGGCCCTGCTGGGCCGATTTTGCTGAAATAAAGAGCAGCACACGCAGCCGGCACTTTGCCAGCCGCGTGTGCTGCCCGATCGCCGCCGCTCTGCGGCGATCCGCCGCGAGCAGCGGCGAAAGAGGGTCCCCCCAGCCGCCTGAGCCCTGCGCAGCCGGAACAAATAGTTCAGGCCAGCGCTAAGGGCTGGATCGGAGGCGTCTGACGTCAGGACGTCGGCTGACGTCCATGACGTCACTCCGCTCGTCGCCATGGCGACAGGAGAAGCCAAACACGGAAGGCTGCTCATTGCGGCCTTCCGTGTTACTTCTGGCTGCCGGAGGCGATCGGAAAAACGCCTCCGGAGCGCCATCTAGTGGGCTTTCATGCAGCCAACTTTCAGTTGGCTGCATGAAATAGTTTTTTTTTTATTTAAAAAAAACCCTCCCGCAGCCGCCCTGGCGATCTTAATAGAACGCCAGGGTGGTTAAGCTGTGCTGGACTGGTGGCTACTCTAGTCTTGCTGTGCTAAGTAAGCTGACACAAAGCCAAGTCCTAATGCAGTTGGCCACTTACCTACACTTTGAAACTCAGCTCTCCTCTCCCTGCTACACACTGCCTCTCCCCACATCTCCCTGTGTGATGGGGGCAGCTGCTGTGCATGCATAATCTGTGTCCCTCTGCCTCCCCCTGAGTGACAGGGAGTATGTGAGCTCAGCTAGTTACTGTGAGGATGCTGAGGCATGAGGCTGGCTGCTGGAGCAGGCATAAGATGGCAGGCACAGGGGAGACAGGCAGCACGCTGTGGGATTTTACACCAAACTAATCCATTTCAAACAAGTCAAATCCACGCCCCCTGCCAGTGATTGGCCAAGGGGGCAGTGTAATTTATTGTGACAGGCTCACCCTTAGCTCATAGTGATAGCTGTAGGCTGATGCTAGTGACAAGCCCCGCCCACAACATGTTTCAGTATGAGTTCTCTGCTGTACGAGACAGTCCCGCCCCTCAGCTTAGCCAGCCAGTTACTGCAGCCCAGCCTCAGCCTTTGTCCCTCCCCTTGGCCAATGATCTCTCCAGTTTATTTTTCCCTCCGATTTGGCTCCGCCCCCCTAAAGTGGCTATCTTCTGTAAGGAGCAGAAAGGGAAGAGTAGTAATGGGAATTCCAGCCCTTCTCAGAGAATCGGCTCTTCTGAAACGGCTCCCATTAACCTCCTTAGCGGTAACCCCGTGTGTGACACGGGGTAAGCCGCCGGAGGGTGCCGCTCAGGCCCTGCTGGGCCGATTTACTTAATTTTTTTTTTGCTGGACGCAGCTAGCACTTTGCTAGCTGCGCCAGCACCCCGATCGCCGCCGCCGCGCGCCCGATCGCCGCTATCTGGTGCGGCGCGCGGCCCCCCCCCCCCAGACCCCGAGCGCTGCCTGGCCAATCAGTGCCAGGCAGCGCCGAGGGGTGGATCGGGTCTCCCAATGACGTCCCGACGTCGCTGACGTCGGTGACGTCATCCTGCCCCGTCGCCATGGCGACGGGGGAAGCCCTCCAGGAAATCCCGTTCTTTGAACGGGATTTCCTGATCGCCTATCGCCGGAGGCGATCGGCGGGGCTGGGGGGATGCCGCTGAGCAGCGGCTATCATGTAGCGAGCCCTCGGCTCGCTACATGATAAAAAAAAAAAAAATTTTAAAAAAAAACTGTTGCGCTTCCCCCTGGCGGTATTTTTCATACCGCCAAGGGGGTTAAAGAGCTGGCTCTTACAGCTCTGAATCGACTATTCATTAAATATCACTAGACACCACTCAGAATCGGAGTAAGAGCCCAGCCCCCATCTCCATGACAACTCCAGACTGCTTCTCTGACTGGGGCAATCCCTCCTGCTACTGCTCTGCTCCGCCCCATACACTCCTACAAGCTGCAAGAGGAGGACTACATCTCCCAGCATGCCTCAGCGCCCTTTATTACAGAGCAAATCAGAGCTGTGTGGGGCGGCTGAGGCATCGGCTCTTTTAAAACTGAGAAGCGGCTCTTGTTGTTCGCAGCAAAGAGTCGGCTCGCCGTGATTGGCCGGCTGGGAGGAGGGGATTGAAAAACAAATAAATAAAAAAACTGTCAAAAACAGTAGAAAAAAACAAAAAAAATAATTATTTAAAAAAAAAATAAACAACTTGGGGGTGATCGGACTCCACCAATAGAGATGTCGCGAACCTCCGATTTTCGGTTCGCGAACCCCGTTCACAAACCTTCGTTGAAAGTTCGGTTCGCGTAAAAGTTCGCGAACCGTAATAGACTTCAATGGGGAGGCGAACTTTGAAAAATAGAAAAAATCATGCTGGCCACAAAAGTGATGGAAAAGATGTTTCAAGGGGTCTAACACCTGGAGGGGGGCATGGCAGAGTGGGATACATGCCCAAAGTCCCGGGGAAAAATCTGGATTTGATGCAAAGCAGCGTTTTAAGGGCAGAAATCACATTGAATGCTAAATTGCAGGCCTAACGTGCTTTCAAACATCTTGCATGGGTATACATCAATCAGGGATTGATTTGCGTAGTGACGGCCGTGCTGGACTGGTGCGCACCGTTGCCAAAGTGTAGGCCGTGGTGTTTTTCAAGCCCATATGGTCGCCGGGCTGTGGTAGCTCAATGATAGAACAACAGTGACTGTGTCCAGCTGATCAAATTTGGTCTGACCACAATGAAGCAACAACCTTATTATCTTTTGTGTGCCACCCCCACCCGAGACACTCAAATAGCCGGCGGTCATTGCTTCATTGTGATACGCAAGCCCGTTCACCGCGGCAAGGTAATGATCACGAAAGGGGATGGGCACATGTACATGCCTTTTGTTTTTTTGTTGCAGCCGCCCGCAGTGCAGCCAGAAAAATTAGGCAGGCATGTACACGCACCAGAAAAATTAGTGTAGCGGCCGCTGATAGCAGCGGCCTTAACAATTCAGGAATCCGCCTAGAGTCCTGGACCCTGTTGGTGGTGGCGGAGAAGGCAAGTGTACTGCAGGCAGAGATGCTGTGTGTGGGGACTGACTTAGTCTTTGGTCGTGCAGTAGCCCTCCGGGATCCATTCCTCATTCATTTTGATAAAGGTCAGGTACTGAACACTGTTGTGACTTAGGCGACTTCTCTTCTCAGTAACTTTGCCTCCAGCTGCACTGAAGGTCCTTTCTGACAGGATGCTTGCGGCAGGGCAAGAGAGAAGTTGTATGGAAAATTGGGACAGCTCTGGCCACAGGTCAAGCCTGCGCAACCAGTAGTACAAGGGTTCATCGTCGCTTTTCGCAGTGTCTACATCCACACTCAAGGCCAGGTAGTCGGCTACCTGCCGGTCCAGGCGTTGGTGGAGGGTGGATCCGGAAGGACTATGGGGAGGATTACAGAGGTGCCAAGCACGTTTTGGACCCCACGTTGTGAGATACTCCAGTTGTTTATTGCCTGATGAAGCGGGATGTTGCCCGTGAAACGCGTTGTATTTTTAATAGGAGTATGTGAATAAATTATCGTCTCTTCAATCAACAGCATCGTGTCTGTTTTTGGGTGTTGCTGGGCCACCACCGCCACCTGAATACTTTTATACCTTTTAGATATTTTTACTCTTTTGGCGCCTCTGTTTCTCCATACACTATGGCGAGGAGTTGTACTAAAGAACGTCCACATGTCCGACATCACCCTAAGATCGCTGGAGCGTCCTGTCCTTGCCTTACCACTCTATGCACGGCACGCACCAGGAAGTAGGCGTAGGGGATCAAGTCGCTGATGGTGCCCTCATCACGACTCACCAGTTTGGTCACCTCCTCAAAGGGCTCCATGACCCTGCATGCATTTCGCATCAGTGTCCAGTTGTTGGGCCGCAACATCCCCATCCTCCTAGATTGTGTCCTTGTACTGTAATGATACAGGTACTGGGTGACGGCTTTCTCCTGGTCTAGCAGGCGAGAGAACATCAGCAGGGTGGAATTCCAGCGAGTCGGGCTATCACAAATGAGGCGTCTCACCGGCAGGACCGGGCCGAGGCATAGGCTGCAGAGGCTCCAGCCTCAGGGTGCAGTGTAGGAGGGGGCACACAATTCATTCAGCTGTCATTCCTAATTGTGTATGAAGCAGAAAGAAATAAGAAAAGAGGATACATAGCAGTGACTGCAAGCCAGATAACTAGATAGTAAGGTGTTGGGGAGGTTGTGGGCCCTGTGGCCCTCTTAGTCTAATAGCAATCAGTGTGTGACAGCTGGGGTGGGAGGGATGGAGGGGTGCACTTTGGTGTCTCAGCCTTGGGTGCTGGAGGACCTTGTCCCTGCCAAGCTCACCGGCAAGTTGTTTCTACGCTGAATGTCCGCAAAGCGTGCCATGGCCTTGTAAGAGCGCCTGAAATGCCCACACAACTTCCTGGCCTGCTTCAGGACATCCTCTAAGCCTGGGTACTTGGACACAAATCTTTGCACGACCAGATTTAGCACATGTGCCATGCAGGGTATGTGTGTCAGCTTTCTCAAATTCAACGCAGCAATGATATTGCTGCCGTTGTCACACACCACGTTGCCGATCTCAAGCTTGTGCGGGGTCAGCCATTGCTCCACCTGTTTGTTAAGAGCAGCCGGGAGAGCTGCTCCAGTGTGACTCTCCACTTTCAGGCAAGACATGTCTAACACTGCGTGACACCGTTGTACCTGGCATGCAGCATAGGCCCTGGGGTGCTGGGGCTGTGTAGCTGGAGAGGAGATCGCGGCACCAGCCAAGGAGGAGGAGGAGGATGACAACAGCGAAGCGGTGGTAGCAGGTGGAGAGGAGGTGGCTGGAGGCCTGCCTGCAAGCCGTGGAGGTGTGACAAGTCGGTCCGCTGCGCAGCCACGTACTCCCTGCTTGCTGCCATCGGTCACCAGGTTGACACAATGGGCTGTGTATGTAATGTAGTGGCCCTGCCCGTGCTTGGCAGACCAGGCATCCGTGGTCAGGTGGACCCTTGACCCAACGCTGTGTGCCAGAGATGACACCACTTGCCTCTCAACTGCACAGTACAGTTTGGGTGTGGCCTTTTGTGAAAAATAATTGCGGCCTGGTATCTTCCACTGCGGTGTACCAATGGCCACAAACTTACGGAAAGCCTCCGACTCCACCAGCTTGTATGGTAATAGCTGGTGAGCTAATAGTTCCGCCACGCCAGCTGTCAGACGCCGGGCAAGAGGGTGACTGGCAGACATTTGCTTCTTATGCTCAAATACTTCCTTCACGGACAGCTGGGGACAGCTTTGCTCCGATCTGAGACACACACGTGAAAAAATTTCCAAACCGCTGAGCCCCCCTGGTGGCATCAGCAGCTGACGTTGAAGGGAATGTTGGCTGGCTGGCCATAGCTGGTGATACATGGCGCCGGACACTGCCCCCAGCTGTTTGTGAGGACGAGCTCCCTCTGCTTCTATCATGGAGTCGTCTCCTCCTACTCCTCTCTGACTCCTCCTCTGAACTGTCCCCCTGGTCATCTCCTCTACCGGGAACATATGTGGTATCCGTATAATCGTCATCATAATCCTCCTGGCCAGCTGCGCTTTCCTCAGACACCTCCTCAACTGCACCAACTTCAGGTGGTTCATCATCCCCCTCCTCCATACTATCGCCACCTAACTCAGACGTATGAGGTGGTGTACCTGCGCCTTCTTGTTGTTGTTGCAGTAGTGGCTGGGAATCAGTGATTTCACCACCACCACCAAATAACTCCTGCGAAGTGTCAAATGCAGCGGATGTGGTGCTTGTTGTAGCGCTGGTGGCTGCGGGAGATGAGGTGCTCTGTGTTAAATACTCAAGCACCTCCTCACGATTTTGGGAAGTGATGACACGTGCCTTCTTCTGAGCACTGTATTTTGGGCCAGGTCCGCACGAAATCACAGCAACACCACCTCGCACAGACCTGCCGGTGCCTGGTGGCCTTCCTCTGGGTCTGCCTCTACCTCTTCCTCTACCTGGTTTGTCCATTTTATCCATCTCGGGGGGATGCTAGATATATGCAGTGAGGTGGGTTCACTCAACAGTAAAGGTACTTAAGATGCAGTGAAGTGGGTTCTCACTCAACACAACAGGTAGTTAGATGCAGTGAGCTGGGTTCACTCAACACTAAAGGTACTTAAGATGCAGTGAGGTGGTTCTCACTCAACACAACAGGTAGTAAGACGCAGTGAGCTGGGTTCACTGCACAGTAAAGGTACTTAAGATGCAGTGAGGTGGGTTCTCACTCAACACAACAGGTAGTTAGATGCAGTGAGCTGGGTTCACTGAACAGTAAAGGTACTTAAGATGCAGTGAGGTGGGTTCTCTCAACACAACAGGTAGTTAGATGCAGTGAGCTGGGTACACTGAACAGTAAAGGTACTTAAGATGCAGTGAGGTGGGTTCTCACTCAACACAACAGGTAGTTAGATGCAGTGAGGTGGCCAGGTGGGTTCACTCAACACAACAGGTAGTTAGATGCAGTGAGCTGGGTTCACTCAACACAAAGCTAGGTATATGCAGTGATGAGGTCGGTTAAGTAAACACAACAGGTACTGGGTAGTTAGATGCAGTGAGCTGGGTTCACTGAACAGTAAAGGTACTTAAGATGCAGTGAGGTGGGTTCTCACTCAACACAACAGGTAGTTAGATGCATTGAGCTGGGTTCACTCAACACTAATGGTACTTAAGATGCAGTGAGGTGGGTTCTCACTCAACACAACAGGTAGTAAGATGAAGTAAGCTGGGTTCACTCAACACTAAAGGTACTTAAGATGCAGTGAGGTGGGTTCTCACTCAACACAACAGGTAGTAAGATGGAGTGAGCTGGGTTCACTGAACAGTAAAGGTACTTAAGATGCAGTGAGGTGGGTTCTCACTCAACACAACAGGTAGTTAGATGCAGTGAGCTGGGTTCACTCAACACTAAAGGTACTTAAGATGCAGTGAGGTGGGTTCTCACTCAACACAACAGGTAGTAAGATGCAGTGAGCTGGGTTCACTGAACAGTAAAGGTACTTAAGATGCAGTGAGGTGGGTTCTCACTCAACACAACAGGTAGTTAGATGCAGTGAGGTGGCCAGGTGGGTTCACTCAACACAACAGGTAGTTAGATGCAGTGAGCTGGGTTCACTCAACACAAAGCTAGGTATATGCAGTGATGAGGTCGGTTAAGTAAACACAACAGGTACTGGGTAGTTAGATGCAGTGAGCTGGGTTCACTGAACAGTAAAGGTACTTAAGATGCAGTGAGGTGGGTTCTCACTCAACACAACAGGTAGTTAGATGCATTGAGCTGGGTTCACTCAACACTAATGGTACTTAAGATGCAGTGAGGTGGGTTCTCACTCAACACAACAGGTAGTAAGATGAAGTAAGCTGGGTTCACTCAACACTAAAGGTACTTAAGATGCAGTGAGGTGGGTTCTCACTCAACACAACAGGTAGTAAGATGGAGTGAGCTGGGTTCACTGAACAGTAAAGGTACTTAAGATGCAGTGAGGTGGGTTCTCACTCAACACAACCGGTAGTTAGATGCAGTGAGCTGGGTTCACTCAACACTAAAGGTACTTAAGATGCAGTGAGGTGGGTTCTCACTCAACACAACAGGTAGTAAGATGCAGTGAGCTGGGTTCACTGAACAGTAAAGGTACTTAAGATGCAGTGAGGTGGGTTCTCACTCAACACAACAGGTAGTTAGATGCAGTGAGGTGGCCAGGTGGGTTCACTCAACACAACAGGTAGTTAGATGCAGTGAGCTGGGTTCACTCAACACAAAGCTAGGTACATGCAGTGATGAGGTGGGTTAAGTAAACACAACAGGTACTGGGGTATATGCAGTACTGGGTAGTACAATGTGCAGCTCCCTGTCACACACACAGGTAGTCACTGAATGTGCTGGGCTGCTGGCAGTGGCACACACACTATCAATTAGCAAGGCTATGCATGCAACAAAAGTGTGAGTTTGACACACAGAAAAAAAAATATGTACAGGATGAGCTCTGAAAAGAGCTGTTGCTGTTGATGGGTGCTTTAAAAGCAATAATAATCAGTCAGGAGCAAGCAAAGCAGCCTAGAACCTAACTAATCTGTCCCTAGGAGAAAAAGTCTGCAGCAGCTGTCCCTAGTCTGTCTCTAGCAGGCACACAAGTGAGTGTAATGGCCGCCGGACCCTGCCTTATATAAGGTGGGGTGGGGCTCCAGGGCTTAGTGTAGCCTGAATGGCTACAATGTGCCTGCTGACTGTGATGCAGAGGGTCAAAGTTGACCCTCATAGTGCATTATGGGGCGAATCGAACTTCCGCAAAAGTTTGCCTGGTGCAGGCGAACGCGAACCCCCTAAGTTTGCCTGGAACCGTTTGCCGGCGAACCGTTTGCTACATTTCTACCCACCAACAGAGAGCTCTGTTGGTGGGGGGAAAGGGGAGGGGAATCACTCGTGTGCTGTGTTGTGTGGCCCTGCAGCTTGGCCTTAAAGCTGCAGTGGCCATTTTAGAGAAAATGTGCCTGGCCTTTAGGGGGGTTTACCACTGTGGTCCTCTAGTGGTTAAGATGTCCATACATCAAGCAGTGATGGGCAGATTTGACCAAGGGATAGATCGCTCTCTGATCGGAGAGAGATCCATCAGCTGCCCATAAACCACAGGCCGATTCCCAATCAATTTCATGCTAAAATCTTTTGGAAATCGAGCCAGTGCGCAGCCTTGCCGCTGTTCCCTGGTGTGCACATGTGCTTTCATACATTACGTGTCCTGAGTCGGAGTACCCATCCAGTGTCCCAATCCGCCGCTCTTCCATCACACATGCTGATGGCATATATGAGGCTGATGTAAAGGGGCAGGACACCGTGACACAGGACAGTCAATGTATAAACGCACACGTTTTTACACTGTTGAAACCGCTCCGAGGGTTTCATCACTCTTTGTTACTGCCGCGCACCCGATTGAGGAAGTCGGTCTTACACCTTGCAGCTTGTCCGACCAATTCATGCACCAATTTCGGGACAAAATTGATCGCATCGTCAATCGGGCGTGCACTTGGCAGCACTGATTTTCGTCCGGTTTGATTATAATTGAATTGGATTGTCGATTGGCCACCAAGTCCCCTAATGTATGGCCACCTTTACGGATTATCCGTAAATACATGGACATGGTAACATTTGTAACAGTCATGGATCCATTTTTTAAAACTGTTGTAGTCACATTGGTTTATTTTGGAGGGAAACCATTGCAAGATTATGGGCCTGATTCACAAAGCGGTGCTAACAGTTAGCACGCTGGTGAAAAGCCCTTTATCATGCCTAAACTCAGTTTAGGCATGATAAGTTTAGGTGTGATAAGTTTAGGTGTGATAAGTTTAGGCATGTTAAAGCGGAATATAACCCTGCATTTCAACTTTGCTCTAAAACATTATTTACAGCATATTATATGCAAAAAGCATTTTTTTTTTACTAGACCAGCATTGGAAGGGTTAAACACAGAGGTTTTAAGTTCCGTGCAGACATTCAGATGGTTACATTCTATTTAGTTAGTGTGTAACTGTTTATCAATAGATACATCTCTTTGGCTGTCCTCCAAGCTCCTTCTCAGTGAGAGAGATGAGTCATAATAAACACATATTTGTAAACAAAAAGTATCTAACTCAAGTTCGGATTCGGTTGCAGAAATCTCTAGGGACTTTAAAGCCCTGTGTAACCCTTCCAATGCTGGTCTAGTAAAAAAAAAAATGCTGGTTGCATATAATATACTGTAAATAATGTTTTAGAGCAAAGTTGAAATGCAGGGTTATATTCCGCTTTAAGTTTAGGTGTGATAAGTTTAGGCATGATAAGTTTAAGCACCAACTGGGTTAGCACCGCAGTGCACAGCTGATCAAAAGTTTTGCACTAGCAAAGTCTGGTGCACTTCGCATAGAGTTTAATGGCGCTGCTTTGCGTGCGGGACTTTGCGTGCGATCTAAACTTATCTAAACTTAGCACGCCTATACTTATCACGCCTAAACTGGCTTTTCACCAGCATGGTGCAATGGTTATCACGCCTAAAGTCTTTTAGGCGTGCTAACTGGGTTAGCACCGCTTTGTGAATCAGGCCCTGTGTGTATGTTGGAGGAAATCTGCCAGATTACATGCATTTTGGGTGAACTGCTGTCAGATTATGTGTATTTTGGGGGAAACACTATGGCGGTGCTCAAACTTATACGGCTGCTAAGGTCATGTATGTTTGGTACCACCCATGACCATGTCCATGTTCTTTTGCGTTGCCACACCCATTTTGCAGCCGCATGGGGTGTGTGTCAGTAAAAAATATTCTTTGTCAGCATGATTTTCTTGATCATGAGTGGTGTAAGTTTCGGATCAATTTTTTAATTGTATTGTGTGCGGTAGATTGACAATTTTGTAATGTAGAGACACGACCAATTTTTTGGTTTCTATTGAGCTGAACTCCCCATCAGCTAAAAATTTTTGCAAGATACTGCACACAAAGATGCTGTACACAAAGATGCTGTACACATGCAACAGATCAGTTTCTGCAAAATGCATTCATAGTCTATGATATATGCAGATCTCATACACACATTGGCCTCGATTCATAAAAGTGCTGTTGGTAAAGTGTTGGGAAACACCGCTGTCGGTATTTCAGCCTTCTGGGTGGTCATTCATAAAAATGTTTCTAGTTGCGATAGGAGTGCGGAGATATCCCGCTGTAGGCTAGCGTTAGGCTGTCGGTAGGCATGCGGAAACAGGAGAAGCTGGCCGAGTCCCTCCGTGCGGTGTTCTCTCTGCTGCTGCTTGGGAGGTCTGTCCCATTTACTTACATGTACTCCGCATCCTTATCGCTACATCCAGGGGAGCGGTAATCCCCGTCCGCATACCTCTTGCGTTAATTTTTATGAATTTACATTTTGTTACATTTCCGCATAGAATCACAGCGCAATGCGGTAATTTATCGCTCTGCTCGGGAAAGTCAGCTTCGCATACGGAAACAGCCTTTATGAATACACATTTTGCTCAGTGCTCGGTAAAGTCGGCTGTTTTTAGCATTTCCGCATGCGGGAACGCTTTATGAATGATAGCCATTGTTTAACAGACAATCATCTGCAGATCAGATCCACCAGGATGGATCTTTGGATCAGCAGATGATTGTCAGATCTGCAGATGAATGCTTGTTAAACAAGGTGTGTATGAGGATCTGCAGATATCATAGACTATGAATGCATTTTGCAGGAACGGATCTTATGCAGGAACGGATCTTTTGCAGGAACTGAACTTTTGCACGTGTACAGCATCTTTGTGTGCAGCATCTTGCAAAGATTTTTATCTGATGGGGAGTTCAGCTCCATAGAATAGACTGTGTAGAGTTTGCTCTCATACTACATAAAAGGTGGTTGGTCTGTGATCTTTCATTTTCCAAAGACTTTTATCTGATGTGTGTACCGACCTTAAGGCCTCGTTCACACTATAAATCGCTATCGCAAGTGCTGTCAGATGATTTACACTGTGATTTTTATTACAGCGCTTTTCCCAGCGATTTTTGCTTAGAAAAGTGCTTTTCTAAGCGCTTTTGCTCAGTGATGCACTTCTGACGCTCAGACTGCACACTGTGCAGCAGAGTGATGCGCTATCGCACTGCTGCATGCATTTTTGCCAATGCACCTTGCTGATTTCTTTCACTGTAATTAATAGGATCTGCAGCGCAACGCGGATGGCGTGCGATTGGGTGCGCTTGTGTCCGGGCAGAAACAGTGTCTACCTTTAAGTGTCAGAGATTTGCAACTTTGTCGAGCTGCCATATACAGCATTAAATCTTCAGAGAATCAGCTGAGCCTGCTGTGTGTGCCTTGCTGCTGCCCCCTAATGTATAAATATGCCCCCCCCATGTGTGCATTTACACATTACCTTTTCTGTGTCAGCCTCCATGTGTTGTCCGTCTGTCCTCTGGGTAGCTCTGCCGCATACATGCTGGTGGCGGTGCACAGTGTTACATGCTATGTGCTGCCGCCAGCGTGTATGCGGCAGAGCCACCCGGAGGACGGACGGGCCCCACGCGGAGGCTGACACAGGGCAGGTAATGTATCGTTTCATCACTCGTACCAAAATTGGCCGCCATACCGCCGCACACCCATACCTCCCAACTTTTTGAGATGAGAAAACGGGACACTTAAGGCACGCCCCTTCCACGCCCCGTCACACTCCTAGTCACGCATACCATAAAGATTTCATAAGCCAAAAAATTATTTTAAATGGCAGCCGTGCAATGCGAAATGCTGGCCGCGTAATTCCTGCCTCTGGATGGGACCCCCCAGGCCAGTGGTCCTCAAACTATGGCCCGCGGGCCGAATGCAGCCCCCGAGGCTTTTTTACCAGCCCCCCACGCAAAAAAATGTATTACTTATAGATGCGGACCACCTGCATCTTTAAAAATTGATAGCCCACATATAGAATAGCAGTGCTGACACCACCCTTTCACATGGAAGTCAGAAAGAAGTCATTCACTGGCTTCCAATCATTCACTGTTGTCCAATTGGATGGCAGGTTATCACCGGGGTATGGTTCTCTGTCTGGCCCACAAAGACTTCTTCGGATTGTGCTGCAGGCTTTTGCAGGCCATTTGGTGTCATTATTTGGTGACATTATGTAGAGTGACCATATTTTTGTGGGTCCAACCTGGGACGGGGGGGGGGCGAAAAGTGGGAAGGAGTGAGGAGCACGCAGCGGCGAAGACTGGGGGAGGGGGGCCGCGCCGAAAAAATGGGCGTGGCCATGACATTGTATGGGCGGAGCTAACGTAATGATGTAACAGCGAGGCATAAGAAAGCAGTGTTTACGCCATGATGTGGACAAACGAGACTTTGTATCATGGGTGTGCAGAAACTGTGTGATGCTAATAGTATACCGTAACCACAAAGCAGCAAACATAGCCATCTATGACCATTAAATAATAAATGCAGTAACAGTTACCCCGGACACCAGAAAATAAACGCAATAGGCAACATGTCAGTATAAAATAAATGCAATGCGGGCAAACATGTCAGTACAAAATAAACGCAATGCGGGCAACATGTCAGTACAAAATAAACGCACTGCGGGCAAACATTTCACCAGAAAAGAAACGCACTGCGGCCAAACATTTCACCAGAAAAGAAACGCACTGCGGGCAAACATTTCACCAGAAAAGAAACGCACTGCGGCCAAACATTTCACCAGAAAAGAAATGCAATGCGGCAAACATTTCGCCAGAAAAGAAACGCACTGCGGGCAAACATTTCGCCAGAAAAGAAACGCACTGCAGGCAAACATTTCGCCAGAAAAGAAACAATGCGGGCAAACAATAACATTTCACTAGAAAAGAAACAATGCGGGCAAACATTTCACCAGAAAAGAAACAATGCGGGCAAACATTTCACCAGAAAAGAAACAATGCGGGCAAACATTTCACCTGGAAAAGAAACAATGCGGGCAAACATTTCACCAGAAAAGAAACAATGCGGGCAAACATTTCACCTGGAAAAGAAACAATGCGGGCAAACATTTCACCAGAAAAGAAACAATGCGGGCAAACATTTCACCTGGAAAAGAAACAATGCGGGCAAACATTTCACCAGAAAAGAAACAATGCGGGCAAACATTTCACCTGGAAAAGAAACAATGCGGGCAAACATTTCACCAGAAAAGAAACGCACTGCGGCCAAACATTTCACCAGAAAAGAAATGCAATGCGGCAAACATTTCGCCAGAAAAGAAACGCACTGCGGGCAAACATTTCGCCAGAAAAGAAACGCACTGCAGGCAAACATTTCGCCAGAAAAGAAACAATGCGGGCAAACAATAACATTTCACTAGAAAAGAAACAATGCGGGCAAACATTTCACCAGAAAAGAAACAATGCGGGCAAACATTTCACCAGAAAAGAAACAATGCGGGCAAACATTTCACCTGGAAAAGAAACAATGCGGGCAAACATTTCACCAGAAAAGAAACAATGCGGGCAAACATTTCACCTGGAAAAGAAACAATGCGGGCAAACATTTCACCAGAAAAGAAACAATGCGGGCAAACATTTCACCTGGAAAAGAAACAATGCGGGCAAACATTTCACCAGAAAAGAAACAATGCGGGCAAACATTTCACCTGGAAAAGAAACAATGCGGGCAAACATTTCACCTGGAAAAGAAACAATGCGGGCAAACATTTCACCAGAAAAGAAACAATGCGGGCAAACATTTCACCTGGAAAAGAAACAATGCGGGCAAACATTTCACCTGGAAAAGAAACAATGCGGGCAAACATTTCACCAGAAAAGAAACAATGCGGGCAAACATTTCACCAGAAAAGAAACAATGCGGGCAAACATTTCACCTGGAAAAGAAACAATGCGGGCAAACATTTCACCAGAAAAGAAACAATGCGGGCAAACATTTCACCTGGAAAAGAAACAATGCGGGCAAACATTTCACCTGGAAAAGAAACAATGCGGGCAAACATTTCACCTGGAAAAGAAACAATGCGGGCAAACATTTCACCTGGAAAAGAAACAATGCGGGCAAACATTTCACCTGGAAAAGAAACAATGCGGGCAAACATTTCACCTGGAAAAGAAAGCATTTACTCACCTGGCAGAAGTGTCCGGCCTCTGGCGCGCTGCTCCGTCCCGGGACCGTCTTCCTCCTCCTGCTCTTCTCTCCCGCGCTGACAGGGCTACGGCAAGATGGCGCCCGAAGCCCTGTACTAGTGACACAAATAGGTCTCCAGTACAGGGCTTCGGCAGCCATCTTGCCGTAGCCCTGCTCGCCTGCCGGTGTCGGAAACAGACACCGGAAGAGGAGGCTGGAGCGGGGCTGCGGGCAATGAACTGGCACGGCGTCTATAGACGCCGCTGCCAGTTCATTGAGGAGAGAGTGGCCAGAGTCCCGAGGCCGGGACGTCCCGCTGCTGAAAGCGGGACGTTTCCCGGGACCTCATTAAGCCTGGGACAGCGGACCCCGAATCCGGGACGTGTCCCGGGCAATCCGGGACGTCTGGTCACTCTACATTATGGCTCACATATGACTTGCTATGTTAGGATCACAATATCTGCACTTGCTGTGTTGGTGACATAATAACTGCACTTGCTGAGTTGGGGGGCATTACTATCTGCACATGTTAACCACTTGAGGACCCACGCTTTACCCCCCCTTAAGGACCAGCGCTGTATTCTGTGATCTGTGCTGGGTGGGCTCTGCAGCCCCCAGCACAGATCAGGTAGCAGGCAGAGCGACCAGAACCAGATCGCCCCCTTTTTTCCCCCCTATGGGGATGATGTGCTGGGGGGGTCTGATCGCTCCTGCCTGACTGAGGTTTGCGGGAGGGGGCACCTCAAAGCCCCCCTCCGCAGCGAAATTCCCCCCTCCCTCTCCTACCTAGCTTCCCCCCGGAGATCAGAGGCTGCACAGGAACGGATCTGTCCTGTGCAGCCTCTAACAGGCTCCTGCCTGTCATGTGACAGCGATCCCCGGCCACTGATTGGTCGGGGATCGCTGATCTGGTACAACGCTGCTACTGTTAGCAGCGTTGTACGGATGTAAACAAAGCAGATTATTTCCGCTTGTGTTTACATTTAGCCTGCGAGCCGCGATCGGTGGCCCGCAGGCTATTCACGGAGCCCCCCGCCGTGAATTGATAGGAAGCAGCCGCTCGCGCGAGCGGCTGTTTCCTGATTAATTAGCCTGCAGCCGGCGACGCAGATGTGCGTCGCTGGTCCTGCAGCTGCCACTTTGCCGACGCGCGTTATGAGTGCGCGGTCGGCAAGTGGTTAAAATGCTCTGATTAAATGGGAGACATTAGGGCTGCACATGTTAAAAGGAGCTGTCTACAATACCTTTGGTACAATGTAATGTTTTTCTACATCATTTTATGTATACTCCGGCCCCCAACAGTCTGAAGTATGTTGACCCGGCCCTTGACCAAAAAAGTTTGGGGACCCCTGCCCCAGCCATTGCCCCCTTCGGATTTGCTACCAGAGTGTGCGCAGCGGAGCGGGCAGTTATCTCTTACTACCCATTAATGTGTATCACACCGGCTATACTCTCGGCTTCCTACTTCCTGTGACGTCACAGGAAGTAGGAAGCAGAAAGGAGCCGGTGTGATACACGTTAATGGGGGTAAGAGATAACTGCCCGCACCGCTGCACACACTCTGGTAGCAAATCGGAAGGGGGAAATGGCCTGGGGGGTCCCATCCAGAGGCAGGAATTACGCGGCCAGCATTTCGCATTGCGCTGCTGCTGTATAAAATCATTTTTTGCCCCTGCTCTGCCCACTGCCCAGCCACCAGGATAAAAGCCCCCCCCCCCAGCGGGAGAGGCCCCCCCCCCCCCCCCCCCAAACCGGGACTGTCCCGCCGAATCCGGGACGGTTGGGGGGCATGCACACCTGACCAACCAACTTCGGCCTGACATCTTGCAATAGGTAGCAGCAGTAGGATATTGTAGAGTACATTTGAAATCGGCGCCGGTACACTCGGGCACAGGATACAGCGCTATATAGCTGATCCTGCTTCTGCACAAGTTCGGGCCGATTTAATTACTATTCCCCCTCCAGGTCGCCATGGATAGTGGGGGAATGAAATAATTCGGCTTACAGCGATTGCAACTTCGGCTCCGTCTTCTGACGGAGCAGACGTTACTCACTGAATCTCACTGAATCTATCAGCGCTGAAAAGCACTGCTCCGTATTGTACCGTGTTAGCCATCAGTCAGTAGTAGTGGAGTCTAGCCTATTCTTTCGCCTTCCCCCGGATCAACTGAGATATGTGCAGGTTCAAGACAGTGTTTTTTTGTTTGTTTGTTTTTCTCCTTCTGGTTGAACTTGATGGACAAATTTATTTTTTTCAACCAAACTAACAATGTAACTATTTTAAGGTCCCACTCCCAATGACTTCTTTTGTTCACATTTGGTGATACCACTACCTCCAGTTGCTAGGTGGCGCTGCTGGGTAGGAAAAAGATGGTCTCTCTGTTTACTGTCATGAAGAGACTATTTTGTGTACTTTCTACTATAAGGTTGAGCCAGAGGAGGACATGGAGCATTGATGTGGGATGGAAGGCCTTGTTTCCACGTGTGTATTGCCCATCAAAGCACAGTGATTGCGACACGCAGGGACATCAGAAGTGCATAGACGGCACTGCCTGACCTGATGTTTCCATCCATGCGTTGTGATTCACCACAAAATTTCCACCATGGTTGCATGCATTTTATTGTAAATCATTATAAATGGATGGGATCGCAACCGCATAGGTATAGGCACTAGTATCATTATGATTTGAGTAAAATATGTCCTTCTAAGTTTTTAAAGGAATACTGTAGGGGGGGTCGGGGGAAAATGAGTTGAACTTACCCGTGGCTTATAATGGTCCCCCGCAGACATCCTGTGCCTGCGCAGCCACTCACCGATGCTCCGGCCCCGCCTCTGGCTCACTTCTGGAATTTCCGACTTTAAAGTTAAAAAACCCCTGCGCCTGCGTTGCCGTGTCCTCGTTCCCGCTGATGTCACCAGGAGTGTATAGCACAAACCCAGTATGGTCTGTGCCTGCGCAGTACGCTCCTGGTGACATCAGGGGAAGCGAGGACACGGCAACGCAGGCGCAGGGGTTTTCTGACTTTAAAGTCAGAAATTACAGAAGTTAACCGGAGGCGGGGCCGGAGCATCAGTGAGCGGCTGCGCGGGCACAGGATGCCTGCGGGGGACCATTAGAAGCCCCGGGTCAGTTCAACTCATTTTCCCCCGACCCCCCTACAGTATCCCTTTAAGTGTAGTTTTGAAACAGTTTGACTAAAATATTTTATCACATCCCCCACACAATGGCCTCAATTCACTAAGATCATGCTGGAGATAATAAGGCAAAAGAAAACTTAACTCCACACACAGTGGCGTAGCTATGGAGCTCGGGGCCCCGGTGCGAGTTTTACATTGGGCCCCCCAAGCACTCTATACGTAACAATTGATACGGCTCGACAAAAACTGCCAATGGCAACTACAGTGTCAGAGGTGCAAGAAGGGGATGGGGAATAGTGTGTTAATGATTACCACTATTCATAGTATCTATAGGAGTGATTATTACTACCACAGGACCAATAAACAGCTAATACTTTGGTTTAGGAAGGGCCCCATGGGGCCCCTCTGGCCCAAGGGCCCCGATGCGGTCGCTACCGCTGCAACCCCTATTGCTATGCCCCTGTCCACACAGTAAGAGAGTTATCTTATCTCTTCATTCCTTACGTTACCTCTTCTGTAGTTAAAGGGATACTGTAGGGGGTCAGGGGAAAATGAGTTGAACTTACCCGGGGCTTCTAACGGTCCCCCGCAGACATCCTGTGTTGGCGCAGCCACTCACCGATGCTCCGGCCCCGCCTCCGGTTCACTTCTGGAATTTCAGACTTTAAAGTCTGAAAACCACTGCGTCTGCGTTGCCGTGTCCTCGATCCCGCTGATGTCATCAGGAGCGCACAGCACAGGCCCAGTATGGTCTGTGTCTGCGCAGTACACTCCTGGTGACATCAGCGGGAGCGAAGACACGGGCGTGCAGGCGCAGTGGTTTTCTGACTTTAAAGTCAGAAATTCCAGAAGTGAACTGGAGGCGGGGCCGGAGCATCGGTGAGTGGCTGCACGGGCACAGGATGTCTGCGGGGGACCATTAGAAGCCCCGGGTAAGTTCAGCTCATTTTCCCCCGACCCCCCTACAGTATCCCTTTAATTTACCTCCTCTGTAGTTAATTTACCTCCTCTGTAGTTATTTTCACACGCAGTTAATGAACAGCCTGTCTTTAACTCTGGAGTTATTTTAAGGATCAAAGAGTTAACTTAAAGACAGAAGAGTTAACTTTAGGTTTGCCTGAGGTAAAGTGTTTCCTGAATACTACATGCCTCATCACCATGGTAACAACTGTAGAAGAGTTATTAAAGACAGGAGATAATCTTAGTGAATTGAGGCCAATGGACTAAAAGTTTAATTCTACACAAAATAAACAGATGAAGGCAGTTGATTTACATTTAGGGCTCATTCACACTAGGGGCACTTTTGGCCTTTTTTCAAGCGTAGGCGATTTTTAAAGTCACCCACAAAACGCTTGTGCAATGAATCTCTATGAGAAGCAGTGGTGGTCGTAATGGGCAAAAAACTTTTTCGCAAATCTCGCAAAGTTTTTCACATCAAAAAACTTTGCATTAAACTTCGCGCAGTATTTTACGAAATTACGGGTATAGCATAATTATGGCTACGGTACTACGCGTGTAAGCGAAATTGCGTAATGTAATTATGCATTACTTACGCGTGAAAATCCGCGTTAAACTTTCCAAAGCGCTTGCGCATACCATATATTAATGCGTATAATCATGCTTATAATGGGTATGGACATACGCATTAAACAGCGCATGCGCGTCTATACAATAACATGTCGGCATTCGGAAATTAGTATGTGTACATCAATCATATTATGCATCAAAAGATACTAAATGACTAATTCCATAATGAAGCGTAATTTCACGAAATTATGAAGTTACGCAAAGTTTCGATACATAATTATGGTTCACACGTAATTTATTACTCATTCTCCCGTAAATTTCGCATTACGATTACAATGGAAAATGGTGAATTTCAATGCAAAATTTCGCACATGGGAAATTTCGCAGCACCGCTGATGAGAAGGTTCATATCAGCGCGGTTTGTGCGCTGTGCATTCCGCAAAGTGGTGCCTGTACCATTTTTGGGGCGTTTTTGCTATAATGAAAGGTATAGGAAGAGCGCAAAACACTCACAAAACCACTTTATGCAGCGATTGCGTTCGCGTTTTTTAGTATAAATACATTGTATTTATTGTTTTCCGGGTGAAAGAGTTCACTTCCTAACTTGTGTCAGGACGTGAATTACAAAACCGCTCTGGAAAAGTGCTTTTACCAGAAATGCAGTGTGCAGTGGAGCGCTGGGAGGGGGGAAAAGACGCACAAAAACGCAAAACGCTTACGTTTTTGATTTTAGGTGTGAATGAGGCCTAAATCAATATTGGGCAGTTTATCCATCGGAAGTGTGATTGGATATGTTGAAGAATCTCTGTGCAAGGGGGCGGGGCAGAAGCGTTGGGGAATCAATGGCCACGTAGTGTTGTAATGCATGCATCGTGGTATAAAGTTGCGTACCCACCTCGTGATTTTATGCCGCCAGTCAGGGATCGGATCTGATCTCCTTAGGCGACATCACTGGGCTGGAGGGGTGGGGGGTGTTGAATTGACCAGCCGGGTGGATCGCTCACAGTGTGGGGGTTGGGGGTCAGTGGCCGCTGTACACATGCCTGACTATTGGCTCAGGCAGTCGTTATTGGGCATGTGTATGGGATATCAGGCTTGCGGTTAAATTGATGCTTGATAGATTTCTGCAAAAATCTATAGATATTGAGGTTACAGTGTGGTGTAGGAATTTATCATTATCTGACAGGCAGCACGGTGGCGTAGTGGTTAGAGCTCTTGCCTTGCAGCGCTGGGTCCCCGGTTCAAATCCCAGCCAGGTCAACATCTACAAGGAGTTTTTATGTTCTCCCTGTGTCTGTCTGGGTTTCCTCTGGGCACTCTGATTTCCTCCCACATCCCAAAAACACAGATAAGTTAATTGGCTTCCCCGCTAAATATGCCCTAGACCAGTGATGGCTAACCTTGGCACTCCAGCTGTGACAAAACTACAAATCCCATCATGCCTCTGCCTCCCCGAGTTATGCTTGGAGTAATGTCAGAGTATTGCAATGCCTCATGGGACTTAGTAGTGGGACTCGTAGTTCCACCACAGCTAGAGTGCCATGGTTAGCCATCACTGCCCTAGACTATGATACATACATACATACACTACACTGTACATACATAGACATATGACTATGGTAGGGATTAGATTGTGAGCCCCTCTGAGGGACAGTTAGTGACAAGACAATATACCAGTGCTGCGTAATATGTCAGCGCTAAAATAAATCTGATTGAATTTTGATTAGGGTGGGATCAAACGGCTTTTACACATTAGGTTGTAACCAATTTGAGTATGCTTACAATTTGACAATTTATTAGCCAAGTCCCTATACAAAACGTACTAATTTAACTGATGGCTGACATTGTGCAATACATTGTCAAAAGCCTGGTACACACTTTCAATTTATGATTGGATAAGCGCTGATCAATTTTTCCACTTCCAAGTAGTAAAATTGGTCAGTGATTGGCCAATTAAAATTGGATGTGTGTATCAGTCTTAAGGTAGCCAATTACACTGGTCGATTTGCCATCAGATCGACCAACAGACAGATCCCTCTCTGATCGAATCTGATCAGAGAGGGATCGTACGGCTGCCTTTACTGCAAACAGAGTGTGAATCGATTTCAGCATGAAACCGATCACAATCTGTGAAGCTTCGTCGGGCATTCGAACACCGCTATGGACGCACTCCCAACCCGCCGGCAATCGAGCAAAATCTTCCACACGGACGGATTGACGGAAACAATTGATTTCAGAATGAAAATCGATCGTTCTGTCAGCGTTTGCGCAATGATTTCACAGCAGATTCAATCACAGTGATCGAATCTGCTGTATATCAGCGGGAAAATCGTTAGGTGTATGGGCCATTTTATGGGTGCATCCACACCTCTGATTCTGATTGGCCAATTGTACCACTCCAATGTAGTCAGAGGGCCAATAGATTGTGAATACTATAAACAGATTAGGTAAGCTCTCGTACTACATGAAAGTGGTAAAAGAGGCCAATCAAAATTGGATGTGTGTATGTGCCCTAAAGCCTCATACACTGATTTAAGTTGGCGGATAGTCAGACGTGTGTACAGATGCCCCCGACCCACACACACACCACTCTGTCGTCCATCCAAACCCCTCCCCCGCATGGATCCAGAACGCATTGTCAGCTACACAACCCATATGCGTCTGTACAGGCCATCTCAGCATTGTCGCCTGAGGGGATTGGGCCTCGATCCCTGACAAGCGACATCAGTTGTTAGATATCTACGCCCCTTAAGGGTGGACAGGAGAGCCTAATCCAATTTTAATTGTCCAATGATTGGCCAATTTTAGCACTTCCATGTAGTATGAGAGCCAACAGACTTTAAATACAATTAGTAAATTGCGTAGGTAAACTCATACACATGCCTGACTAAAAAGTTGGCCATGGCGACCAATAGTCTCAGCCTCAGCCAATAGTCAGGCGTAATCAGCGACGACCACTCAGCAAGTGATCTACCCGGTAAATCAGCTTGGCCGAGGGGCAGCTAACTTCTTTGAAGACGCCGCTCCTTCATCTGCCCAGCAATGTCGTCCAAGGGACTCAAGTCCTGATCCCTAATGGGCAACATCACTTGTTAGGTGTGTACGCACCTTTATACTACATGGATGACCAATCAATACCACTGAAGGTACTGTATGTACCAGGCATTAGTATACAGTATGAGGAAGAACAGATTCTGAATACTATGAACAGGTTGTGCATTTAAAGGGGAACTGAAGAGAGAGGTATATGGAGGCTGTCATGTTTATTTCCGTTTAGACAATACCAGTTGCCTGGCAGCCCTGCTGATCCTCTGCCTCTAATACTATTAGCCATAGCCCCTGAACAAGCATGCAGCAGATCAGGTGTTTCAGTGGTTCAGACTTATAAGGGCCTTTTTCCACTAGCCTGCGATTTGCGATTTGCTTCTGATCGCAAATCGCAAGGTACATTAAACTAATGGAAACTGCAGCAGCAATTTCCATTAGTGCGATCCGATTGCGATGCGATTTTGGTCAAAGCGCAATCGTCGTCCTGCCGCGTTTTGTATGCGATTGAGCTGTACTATAATGAGTATAGTAGCTCAATCGCAATCGCATGGTGGAAATTGAAACGTGGTTGCGATCGCGATCGGAATCGCGATCGCAATCGCGATCGCATTTCATAGTGGAAAAGAGCCCTAAGTCTGATCTGACAAGACTAGCTGCATGCTTGTTTCTGGTTTTAATCAGATACTACTGCAGAGAAATAAACCAGCAGGGCTGGTATTGATTAAAAGGAAATAAACATGACAGCCTCCATATACCTCTCTCTTCAGTTCCCCTTTAAGCTCTCATACTCATGAAAGTATTAATGTTGATCAAACATGTTGGCCAAAAGTGGATGTGTTTTTACGCCCCACCAGGCTAAAAGTCAGATCAGAAAAAAGAAAAATAGTTCTGAAGTCAGACAAAAATCAGAAATGAGATCTCAACTGGTTTCCACAGGTCTTTACATCACAAGATCTGGACTCTTTGAGTTCTGAGGAGGACTGGGGAGAGGAGTCGGGTGATGGTTGAATAGCTGTTGATAGCTTAACCTGGTCAAATTCCTCCAGAGTTTATCTGAGCCAGGATGCCACTGAGTTCCAGTAAATCCATTGTTGGAGCTCTAATTAGAAGGAGGGCTTGGCACCCCTGGAGTGCATTCAGCTCCTCTTCCTGCCCCCAGCAGAGGAGGGAGATTGGAGTGGACATTTGTTGCCAAAGGCAAAAACAGACACCTGCAAAGCTCCTAGGAGAGAGAAGCACAAAAGTTCAACCCTGAAAAGACAAGTGCAAGGGGTTGTGTGATCCAGAGATGTGTGTGTGTAGGGGGGGGGGGGGGGGGGGGGAGAGTTCAGATCCCACCTACAGCAATCTCCCTGCCGCTCCTGCACTACGCAGGGCTGAAGATGAAGCAATCCCTGGAAGGTAGATTTCACGTTCTTTTTTAAGAATTACACATATTAGATCTACAGCAGGAATCATGCAATTCAATGTAAAGGCTCATACACACATCAGACCATAGTCTTTGGAAAATGAAAGATCACAGACCGATTTTACCCCCTTCCATGTAGTATGAGAGCCATACCTTCACAGTCTTTTCTATTGAGCTGAACTCCCCATCAGATAGAAATCTTTGCAAGATGCTGCACACACAGATGCTGTACAGACACAAAAGATCAGTATCTGCAAAAGATCAGTTCCTGCAAAATGCATTCATAGTCTATGATATCTGCAGATCCTCATACACACCTTGTTTAACAGACATTCATCTGCAGATCTGACAATCATCTGCAGATCCGAAGATCCATCCTGGTGGATCTGATCTGCAGATGAATGTCTGTTAAACAAGGTGTGTATGAGGATCGGCAGATATCATAGACTTGGAATGCATTTTGAAGGAACGGATCTTTTGCAGATACTGATCTGTTGCATGTGTACAGCGTCTGTGTGTGCAGCATCTTGCAAAGATTTTTAACTGATGGGGAGTGCAGCTCCATAGAATAGACTGTAGGTATGGCTCTGATACTACATGGAAGGGGGTAAAATTGGTCTGTGATCTTTCATTTTCCAAAGACTATGGTCTGATGTGTGTATGCACCCTAAAGGCTCATACACACATCAGACTATAGTCTTTGGAAAATGAAAGATCACAGACCAATCTTACCACCCTTCATGTAGTATGAGAGCCTTACCTTCACAGTCTTTTCTATGGAGCTGAACTCCCCAAATCTTTGCAAAATGCTGCACACACAGATGCTGTACAGACACAAAAGATCAGTATCTGCAAAAGATCTGTTCCTGCCAAAGATCCGTTCCTGCAAATTGCATTCATAGTCTATGAGATCTGCAGATCATCATACATACCTTGTTTAACTGACATTCATCTGCAGATCAGACCATCATCTGCAGATCTGAAAATCTATCCTGGTGGATCTGATCTGCAGATGAAAGTCTGTTAACCGGTTCAGCACCGCAGTGCCGAAAATCTCATGCATCCGAGCAACGTTCACCTCCCATTCATTCGCCTATAACTTTATTGCTACTTATCACAATGAATTGATCTATATCTTGTTTTTTCCGCCACCAATTAGGCTTTCTTTGGGGGGGGGGGGGTACATTTTGCTAAGAGCCACTTTACTGTAAATGCACTTCAACAGGAAGAATAAGAAAAAAACTGAAAAAATCATTATTTCTCAGTTTTGGGCCATTATAGTTTGAAATTAATATACGCTACCGTAATTAAAAAGCATGTATTTTATTTGCCCATATGTCCCGGTTATTACACCGTTTAAACGATGTCCCTATCGCAATTTATGGTGCCGATATTTCATTTAGAAATAAAGGTGCATTTTTTCAATTTGCGTCCATCACTATTTATAAGCTTATAATTTTAAATAATATTGTAACATATTCTCTTGACATACGTATTTAACCTTCTGCCGCCCGCGTCACGCCAGCAGGCGTGGCCGCGGCGGCAGCCCCAGGACCGCCTAACGCCAATTGGCGTAAAGTCCTGGGGCTCTATTTTGCATGAGATCGCGCGCATCTCATGCACGGAGGGCGGAGCTCCGCCCCGCCTTCAGTCTCCGAGCGGCTATTGCCGCTCGGGAGACTGTTAGACGGCAATCACGCCGTCTATTTACTTGGTGCAGCGCTGCGATGAGCAGCAGCGCTGCACTGGGGACAGCCGTGTGACACGGCTGTCCCCATGGGGGACAAGAGAGCGATCGGCTCTCATAGGCAGAAGCCTATGACAGCCGATCGCCGTAATTGGCCGGCTGTGGGGAGGGAGGGAGGGAATACATTTAAAGAAACGGGTTTTTAGAAAAAAAAAAAAAACAATAATATTTTATTTAAAGAAAAATAAACATGGGGGGAGCGATCAGATCCCACCAACAGAGAGCTCTGTTGGTGGGGAGAAAAGGGGGGGGAAATCACTTGTGTGCTGAGTTGTGCGGCCCTGCAGCTTGGCCTTAAAGCTGCAGTGGCCAATTTTGCTAAAAAATGGCCTGGTCACTAGGGGGGTTTAGCCCTGCAGTCCTCAAGTGGTTAAGTTCAGACCCTTGGGTAACTATTTATGTTGTTTTTTTGTTTTTTTTATTGTATTTTTTTTTTTATAAAAAAACTGTTTGTGGGTAATTTTTGGTGTGGGAGGGAAACTGCTAATTTTAAATGTAAAATAATATTTTTTTTTATTAAAAATGTATGTGGGTGCAGTTTACTATTTGGCCACAAGATGGCCACAGTGAAAAAAGTCCTGGATGCGAACGATCTCGCATCCAGGAACTAAAATGCTGGGGAGAAGTTTCCTGGGGGCAGAAATACCGCGCTCTCTGGAGAGAAAGCGTCGGTATTTCTGTGGGGAAGTTAGATCAGTAAATGGGAATTATATTCCCATTCACTGATCGGGGGGCTAGCGGCGGGCAGTGGGAGCGCGCGCGGGGGCGCGCCCGATTGTGCGCACGAGCCGGCGACAGCAGCAGTGCCTATTTGGACGAGAAAGCTCGTCCAGATAGGCCGAACCGGTTAAACAAGTTGTGTATGATGATCTGCAGATATCATAGACTATGAATGCATTTTGCAGGAACAGATCTTTTGCAGATAGTGATCTTTTGAATGTCTACACAGCATCTTTGTGTGCAGCATCTTGGAAAGATTTCTGTCTGATGGGGAGTTCAGCTCCATAAAATAGACTGTGTAGGTATGGCTCTCATACTACATGGAAGGGGGTAAAATTGGTCTGTGATCTTTCATTTTCCAAAGACTATGGTCTGATGTGTGTATGAGCCTTTAGTCTTTCCTATCCCGATTTGCAGCTAGCTACAATCAATATTGTGCCATAGTGGATTGCACTTATGCCTTGCAGCGCTGGGGTCTCCAGTAGAGATGTGGCGAACGGTTCCCGAACCGTTCGCCGGCGAACATCTCTAAATTCATGGGCCTCTTACTACTTCCGGGTCGCAATGACCCGGAGTAGTACGCCTGCGCTGCCCGGCGGAGCGCGTCCTAGATCGCGCTCCCGTTGCCGGGCACTCTCTGCGCATGTGCGTGACGTCATGAGTGACGTCACGCTCATGCGCAGAGAGCGCCCGGCAACAGGAGCGCGATCTAGGACGCGCTCCGCCGGGCAGCGCAGGCGTACTACTCCGGGTCATTGCGACCCGGAAGTAGTAAGAGGCCCAGAGAGGTTCGCCAGGCGAACTGTTCGGCCCAACTCTAGTCTCCAGTTCAAATCTGGGTCAGGATGCTATCTGTGTGGAGTTTGTATGGTCTACCCACATGTGTCCTCTAGCCACTCAGGCCTTCTTCCAAATCACAAAAACATACAGAAGTTAATTGGCTTCACCCAAAAAATTGGCCTTAAAGGATACCCTGCAATTTCCATTCACGCTACATCTCCAAGATCCGGCCTTTGCTGACCCCAGACTAGTGTTGGGCGAACATCTAGATGTTCGGGTTCGGGCCGAACAGGCCGAACATGGCCGCGATGTTCGGGTGTTCGACCCGAACTCCGAACATAATGGAAGTCAATGGGGACCCGAACTTTTGTGGTTTGTAAAGCCTCCTTACATGCTACATACCCCAAATTTGCAGGGTATGTGCACCTTGGGAGTGGGTACAAGAGGAAAAAAAAATTAGCAAAAAGAGCTTATAGTTTTTGAGAAAATCGATTTTAAAGTTTCAAAGGGAAAACTGTCTTTTAAATGCGGGAAATGTCTGTTTTCTTTGCACAGGTAACATGTTTTTTGTCGGCATGCAGTCATAAATGTAATACATATAAGAGGTTCCAGGAAAAGGGACCGGTAACGCTAACCCAGCAGCAGCACACGTGATGGAACAGGAGGAGGGTGGCGCAGGAGGAGAAGAAGGCCACGCTTTGTGAGACACAACAACCCCGGCCTTGCATGAGGGCAAGAAGCGTGCGGATAGCAGGCTTTGTACCGCCATGCAGTCATAAATGTAATAAAGATAAGTGGTTCAATAAACAGGGACCACGCGGCAACGCTAACCCAGCAGCAGCAGACGTGATGGAACAGGAGCAGGCGCAGGAGGAGAAGGCCACGATTTGTGAGACACAACAACCCAGGCCTTGCATGAGGGCAAGAAGCGTGCGGATAGCAGGCTTTGTACGGCCATGCAGTCATAAATGTAATAAAGATAAGTGGTTCAATAAACAGGGACCACGCGGCAACGCTAACCCAGCAGCAGCAGACGTGATGGAACAGGAGGAGGCGCAGGAGGAGAAGGCCACGCTTTGTGAGACACAACAACCCAGGCCTTGCATGAGGGCAAGAAGCGTGCGGATAGCATGCTTTGTACCGCCATGCAGTCATAAATGTAATAAAGATAAGTGGTTCAATAAACAGGGACCACGCGGCAACGCTAACCCAGCAGCAGCAGACGTGATGGAACAGGAGCAGGCGCAGGAGGAGAAGGCCACGCTTTGTGAGACACAACAACCCAGGCCTTGCATGTGGACAAAAAGCGTGCGGATATAGCAGCAATGCTTTTTGCCGCCATGCAGTCATAAATGTAATACAGATGAGAGGTTCAATAAACAGGGCCCGGAAACGCAACACCATCCCAGATGTTCATTGGTCATGTTACTTGGTTGGGGTCCTGGAGTGTTGCGTAGTCATTTCCAATCCAGGATTGATTCATTTTAATTTGAGTCAGACGGTCTGCATTGTCTGTAGAGAGGCGGATACGCCGATCTGTGACGATGCCTCCGGCAGCACTGAAACAGCGTTCCGACATAACGCTGGCTGCCGGGCAAGCCAGCACCTCTATTGCGTACATTGCCAGTTCGTGCCAGGTGTCTAGCTTCGATACCCAATAGTTGAAGGGTGCAGATGGATGGTTCGACACAGCTACGCCATCTGACATGTAGTCCTTGACCATCTTCTCCAGGCGATCGGTGTTGGAGGTGGATCTGCACGCTTGCTGTTCAGTGGGCTGCGGCTGCATGGGTGTCAGAAAATTTTCCCACTCCAAGGACACTGCCGATACCATTCCCTTTTGGGTACTAGCTGCGGCTTGCGTTGTTTGCTGCCCTCCTGGTCGTCCTGGGTTTGCGGAAGTCAGTCTGTCTGCGTACAACTGGCTAGAGGAGGGGGAGGATGTCAATCTCCTCTCTAAAGTCTCCACAAGGGCCTGCTGGTATTCTTCCATTTTGACCTGTCTGACTCTTTCTTCAAGCAGTTTTGGAACATTGTGTTTGTACCGTGGATCCAGAAGGGTATAAACCCAGTAATTGGTGTTGTCCAGAATGCGCACAATGCGTGGGTCACGTTCAATGCAGTCTAGCATGAATTGAGCCATGTGTGCCAGAGTCCTACCAGAATCCTCATCATCCTCTTGTGAGCGTTGTGATAGTTGTTGTGATGCATCATAGTCGTCACCTTCCTCCTGGTCTGCTTCTGCTGACCATTCGCGTTGAATTGTGGAAGTCCAACGTGCACCGCTCTGGCCCTCGTCAGTGGTGGCATGAAATTCCTGCTCCAACTCCAGCTGTTCCTCCTCCTCTTCTTCGTCATAGCTGCTGGGGCCAGCGTTCCCTGAGGCGGATGGCCTGATGTTGGTACCATCACGCTGATCGTTTTCTCCTTCAGATTCCCCCAGTTGCATCATGACAGCTGTTTCCTTGATTTTTAACATCGACCTCTTCAGTAAACACAGCAGTGGTATGGTAATGCTGACTGAAGAGTTGTCACTGCTCACAAGCAACGTGGATTGCTCAAAATTTTGGAGGACTTGGCAGAGGTCCAACATGTTGGCCCAATCGGATCCACAGAAGCTTGGCAGCTGGCCGGATGCGCCTCGGTACTGCGCCGTCATGTACTGGACCACTGCACTCTTCTGCTCGCAAAAGCGGGCTAGCATGTGCAGCGTAGAATTCCAGCGCGTAGGGACATCACACAGCAAGCGATGGTGGGGGAGATTGAAGCGCTCCTGCATCTTGGCGAGTGCCCCCGAAGCAGTACTGGAATTTCTACAATGTTTGGACACTCGACGCACCTTCAACAGCAGATCGGGCACGCCTGGGTATGTCCTCAGGAACCGCTGAACTACTAGGTTCATCACGTGCGCCAGGCAAGGGATGTGTGTCAGCTTAGCCAACCTTAAAGCGCGAATGAGATTACTCCCATTATCACACACAACCATGCCCGGTTTCAGGTCCAGCGGTGCCAGCCACAAATCCGTCTGTTCCTTTATTCCCCTCCAAATTTCCTCCCCTGTGTGCTGCTTATCCCCAAGGCAGATTAGCTTCAGCAACGCTTGCTGACGCATGCCAACAGCTGTGCTGCACTGCTTCCACGATCCTACTGCTGCTGGGTTAGCGTTTCCGGATGAGGTACAGCTTTGAGATGCGTTGGAGGAGAAGGAGTCAGAGAGGTAGGTGCTGCTGTTATCCAGTGGGAGGGACGGCGGTGCAGCTGTTTGTGGCGTGGGCAACACCCGTGCCGTAGCAGGTGAGGAATCGCTGCCAGGCTCCACAAGGTTCACCCAGTGCGCGGTAAGGGAGATGTATCGACCCTGGCCGAACGCACTCGTCCAGGTGTCAGTGGTGAGGTGAACCTTGCAGGCAACGGCATTCTTCAAGCTTCGGGTTATTTTGCTGACCACGTGCTCATGCAACTCAGGCACTGCAGAGCGTGCAAAGTGGTAGCGGCTGGGAACCACGTAACGTGGGATGGCCACTGACATCATGCCCTTGAAGCTGTTTGTCTCCACCAATCGATATGGCAGCATTTCGCAGGCCAGAAGCTTGGCTATGCTGGCTGTTACTGCCACGGCCCGGGGGTCATTTGCTGGCAATTTCCTCTTGCGCTCAAACATCTCCGACACAGACAACTGAACCGTAGCGCTGCACACGGAAGGGCTGTTGGTTGTTGTGTTTGATGAACACTGGGAGACCTCAAGAGCACTACTCCGGAAAGTGACAGTGTCAGCGTCGTCTGATGTTTGTGAATGTTGTGAACCACGCAATGGCTGGGCTACTGCTGCTGCTGAGGCGGGTCTGGTGAACCCAAGGGAGGCAGTGTTGTTTCTGGTACCCTGTCCTGACGCGTTTGCCCAAAGAGTGGGATGTTTGGATAGCATGTGACGGCTCATGCTGGTGGTGGAGAGGTTGTTAATATTTTTCCCCCTGCTCAGGCGGGTCTTGCACACCTTGCAAATCGCCATGGTAACATCCTCAGTGCAGTCTTCAAAGAAAGCCCAGACTTTGGAGCACCTGCCTCCTTGCTGGCGATTTCTGTTTGCTCCTCTTTTGCCTCTCACTTGAACTTCCACGCTTGTGGTGCCTGAAATTGCGCGCCGCCTACCTTGTGGCACAAGGCGAACTCGTGCAGCAGTGTGTTCTTCAACAGACTCATCTGTGCTGCTGCTACGACGGCGATGTTCTCGTTCACAAACAAAATCTGGGTCTCTGTCCACATTGTCCATACCCTCCTCTTCCATCTCCTCAAACTCGTCATATGTCATTGTGGGCCACCGCCGTGGAGTAGAGCTCCCCACAACAACCTCTGCGCAGCACACTCCAACGTCGTCTTCCAGATCTTGTCGGCCGACCTCCTGCAATTGCAACCCCTCCTGCCCAAATTGCTCTGGGATTTGGGTTTCCGAGTCCTCTTCGGACTCGCCTCGTATTTCAGTGCGCGGTACATTTCCCACAGTTAACGGTTGTGAATCCAGGCACAACATTTCTGGCTGTTCCTCCATTGACCTTTGAAAGGTGGAAGTTTGTTGGGCTGGGAATAGCTCCTGCGAATACCCCATTGTGTCCTGAGGTAATTCATCGGACTGGTTATCTGGCAGTTGTGTGCGTGGTGTCGCTGCCGGTTGTGTCAGCTTTGTGCCCACTGGCTCCTTGTAACTGGCTGAGGACTCGGACCTCGTGCGTGATGTGCTGGTGCTGCTTAACCCACTGCTGGACGCTTGAGAGGTCATCCAAGTAATTATCTGGTCCTGTTCTTTTGGATTTGTGAGGGTTGTTGTCCTGGACAACATGGGTGGTATTGAGTGGGTTTTCTTGGGTGCTCCCCTGTGGCCTGTACGTGAACCGTCAGGGGAAACACCTCTTCCCTTGCCCCTCCCTCTTTCACCGGATTTCTTCCTCATTTCACTTATCCTTACAGTACACGCTGACTGGCAGCAGTACAGTGGCAGTACAGAAATGCTATACAGTACCACTATTCCCAGCAGCGACACAGAGCACAATGCTATACAGTGACGGGTGAGCGGTGTACCACTATTCCCAGCAGACACAGAACAGTGAACAGAATGCTATATAGTGTGGCTGAGCGAGCGGTGTACCACTATTCCCAGCAGACACAGAACAGTGAACAGAATGCTATATAGTGTGGCTGAACGAGCGGTGTACTACTGTTCCCAGCAGACACAGAACAGTACACAGAATGCTATATAGTGTGGCTGAGCGAGCGGTGTACCACTATTCCCAGCAGACACAGAACAGTGAACAGAATGCTATATAGTGTGGCTGAACGAGCGGTGTACTACTGTTCCCAGCAGACACAGAACAGTACACAGAATGCTATATAGTGTGGCTGAACGAGCGGTGTACTACTGTTCCCAGCAGACACAGAACAGTGAACAGAATGCTATATAGTGTGGCTGAGCGAGCGGTGTACCACTATTCCCAGCAGACACAGAACAGTGAACAGAATGCTATATAGTGTGGCTGAACGAGCGGTGTACTACTGTTCCCAGCAGACACAGAACAGTACACAGAATGCTATATAGTGTGGCTGAACGAGCGGTGTACTACTGTTCCCAGCAGACACAGAACAGTACACAGAATGCTATATAGTGTGGCTGAACGAGCGGTGTACCACTGTTCCCAGCAGACACAGAACAGTGAACAGAATGCTATATAGTGTGGCTGAGCGAGCGGTGTACCACTATTCCCAGCAGACACAGAACAGTGAACAGAATGCTATATAGTGTGGCTGAGCGAGCGGTGTACCACTATTCCCAGCAGACACAGAACAGTGAACAGAATGCTATATAGTGTGGATGAGCGAGCGGTGTACCACTATTCCCAGCAGACACAGAACAGTAAACAGAATGCTATATAGTGTGGCTGAGCGAGCGGTGTACCACTATTCCCAGCAGACACAGAACAGTGAACAGAATGCTATATAGTGTGGCTGAGCGAGCGGTGTACCACTATTCCCAGCAGACACAGAACAGTGAACAGAATGCTATATAGTGTGGCTGAGCGAGCGGTGTACCACTATTCCCAGCAGACACAGAACAGTGAACAGAATGCTATATAGTGTGGCTGAGCGAGCGGTGTACCACTATTCCCAGCAGACACAGAACAGTGAACAGAATGCTATATAGTGTGGCTGAGCGAGCGGTGTACCACTATTCCCAGCAGACACAGAACAGTGAACAGAATGCTATATAGTGTGGATGAGCGAGCGGTGTACCACTATTCCCAGCAGACACAGAACAGTAAACAGAATGCTATATAGTGTGGCTGAACGAGCGGTGTACTACTGTTCCCAGCAGACACAGAACAGTAAACAGAATGCTATATAGTGTGGCTGAGCGAGCGGTGTACCACTATTCCCAGCAGACACAGAACAGTGAACAGAATGCTATATAGTGTGGCTGAGCGAGCGGTGTACCACTATTCCCAGCAGACACAGAACAGTGAACAGAATGCTATATAGTGTGGCTGAGCGAGCGGTGTACCACTATTCCCAGCAGACACAGAACAGTGAACAGAATGCTATATAGTGTGGCTGAGCGAGCGGTGTACTACTGTTCCCAGCAGACACAGAACAGTACACAGAATGCTATATAGTGTGGCTGAACGAGCGGTGTACTACTGTTCCCAGCAGACACAGAACAGTACACAGAATGCTATATAGTGTGGCTGAACGAGCGGTGTACCACTATTCCAAGCAGACACAGAACAGTGAACAGAATGCTATATAGTGTGGCTGAGCGAGCGGTGTACCACTATTCCCAGCAGACACAGAGTGGCAGTAAACAGAATGCTATATAGTGTGGCTGAGCGAGGTACACAGAGTGGCAGTAAACAGAATGCTATATAGTGTGGCTGTGCAAGCGGTGTACTACTATTCCCAGCAGACACAGAGTGGCAGTAAACAGAATGCTATATAGTGTGGCTGAGCGAGGTACACAGAGTGGCAGTAAACAGAATGCTGAGCGAGCGGTGTACTACTATTCCCAGCAGCGACACACAATGACTGGGGGGGACCCTGGCTAGCGTGGCTGGAGCGCGAACTACCCTGCCTGCCTACCCAAAGCTAAACCCACAGACAAATGGCGGAGATATGACGTGGTTCGGGTATTTATTTACCCGAACCACGTGACAGTTCGGCCAATCAGAGCGCGTTCGGGTCCGAACCACGTGACCCGTTCGGCCAATCACAGCGCTAGCCGAACGTTCGGGGAACGTTCGGCCATGCGCTCTTAGTTCGGCCATATGGCCGAACGGTTTGGCCGAGCACCGTCAGGTGTTCGGCCGAACTCGAACATCACCCGAACAGGGTGATGTTCTGCAGAACCCGAACAGTGGCGAACACTGTTCGCCCAACACTACCCCAGACACTGACAAACTCCGTGTCCATGTCTTCATCATCTCATACCTGAACTACTGCACCACCCTCATGTCAGGACTTCCTCAGAACCGTATCGCTCCCCTACAATTCATCATGGATGCAACAGCCAGACTAATCTATTCCTCCCACTGCTCTGTCTCCACAACTTCCCTGTGCAAATCCCTTCACTGGCTTCCAAATTGCTTTAGAATCAGCTTCAAGATACTATTTGGCCTACAAATCTATACACATGTCCTCTCCGACCTACATCTCTGACCTGATACGCAGATACACAGCTGGCCCCCCACTTCACTCCTCCAACAACCTCCTAACCACCCCACGCATCTCGCACTCCCATGCACGACTACAGAACTTTATTAGAGCTGCCCCCATCCTGTGGAACTCTCTCGCACTGCCCCTCAGGCGTGCCACCCTCCTTCAACACCTTCAAAAAACCACTCAAAATTAACCTCTTCAAGGAGGCCTACCCCACCTCGATGCTGCCCTAACTCACTCTGTCGAGAACCCCTCATTGCACCCCCCTCTCCCTCCATGTCACCACCCCCTCCGTCTAGATTGTAAGCCTTTAGCAGGGCCCCTTGTGTATCATACTTGATTTTACACTATACCCAGAATATGTGAACATGTATTATCAGCACTACCACTCCTATGTATGATCTGGCATTAGTATTACTACCTGTATCGTGTTGTGTATCTTATTGTTTATTACCTGTATTGTTGTATCTATTGCCTAATACCTGTGTCACCCCCAGAGCCGGCCCGCTCACGAGGCGGGGGGAAACATTTGCCTCAGGCGGCAAATCTGGGGGGCGGCACCCGCCTCTCCATGGACGCTGGGGCCGCCCGCCGAGCTGGAGGGGTAGCGGGCAGAAAGGGGGTATTGGGCCTAGCGGCGGGGAGGGGGGTCGGACCCCCCTCCTTCCTCGCCTGGGACCCCCGATCTGCGCTCCTCCTCCAGTGTGAAGTACCAGCCAGCGTGCATATGACGAAGAGGCAACGGGCGGGGGAATCACTCACCTCTTCCGCGTTCCATCGCGTGCTCCACTGACGTCACTTCCGGCAACGCCGCCCACTGTATTGTAAGTGGACGGCCTTGCAGGAAGTGACGTCAGTGGAGCGCACGATGGAACGCGGAAAAGGTGAGTGATTCCTCCGCCCGTTGCCTCTTCAACATATGCGCGCTGGCTGGTACTTTACGCTGGAGGAGGAGCGCAGATCGGGGGACCCAGGCGAGGGAGGGGGGGGTCCGACCCCCCTCCCCGCCGCTAGGCCCAATACCCCCTTTCTGCCAGCTACCCCTCCAGCTCGGCACCCCCCCCCCCCCTCACGGCGGGGGGGGGGGGGGGGAGAGGCAATTTTTTCTAATTTTGCCTCAGGCGGCAAAAAGTCTAGGGCCGGCCCTGGTCACCCCTGTTATCATTGTCTGTAACCTATGTATTGCACAGCGCTGAGTAATATGTTGGCGCTATATAAATGCAATAAATAATCATACTCGAGGTGAGGCACTGGCACTACACTTATCTCCCTCTGCTTCCTCCAAGACAGCATCTCCTCCCTTCTGGCCTGCAAGATGCCGGGTATGTGCTGCACCGGCGCCGCATCACTCACCCACTCTCAGCAGATTAGCGATGAGATCAGCAGCCACACATGGAGTCCTGCTTCCTCTCTGACTACAGCGGCGTCTCATGTGACAGCATGTAACAGGTCACATGAGGCACCGCTGTAGCCATGGATACAGGACGCTGGACCGGCGGATGGAGATTCCATCTCTGGAATGCTGAGAGCAGGTGGGTGATGCAGTGTCGTGCATCTAGGGAGGGGGAGACAGGGAGTGCGAGGAGGGGGACATTTGCGGCCGCCCTCTAATTGTTGCCACCCTGAAGCATGTGATTCACATTGCTTTATGGAAGAACCGCCCCTGCATATGCAGCCCCAGCCTTGAGACTCCTTGATCGTGTTCCTATGGCTGGGAGCAGGGACGTAACAATAGGGGAAGCAGCCCCGGCACCCGCGGGGGGGCAGGCCGGGGCCTGCGAGGGCCGTTTTGGGGGGACAGGAGGGGTCGCAGCATGAGGGGAGGGCATTGCACATCGGCGGGGAGGGGGGCAGCCCCCCCCCCCCCACTTCAGGCTCTCCCCTCAGCGCGCTCTTCTCCAGCACCGCCTCCTTTCAGCTGCTAGGGGGGCGCAGTTCCCTCTTCCTCCTCCCTGACTGTGCTGTGTGCATCAATGCTCGCTTCAGTCCAGTGCTGGGCCGAAATTACGCATGCGCGTAATTACGCACCGTAATTTACCGCTATTTTACGCGTAAGCGCTACGCGTAATTTACGGTCTTACGCGTAAGTATGCACGCGTAAGTCGTAAAGCGGTATTGTAATTACGCCGGCTACCGTAATAGCGTAGGCATGCGTAATTTTACGGCAAATTACGCGTAATTTTACGCGTAATTTCGTAGGCACAACTCCCCTTTTCTAGGAGTAGCCAATCAGTTATCAAGTTTGTTTGGGAGCTACATCCTAAGCAACCAATAGTATCTTCTCCCGCCCTTCAGTATATAAGCTGTCAGCCATGATCTGTGTTCTTTGTGGGTTGCTTTCACTTTATGAGGAGAAGGAGTGAGACAGAGAGTGATACAGTTACACATCCATATTAATTGCAATTCTATTGCATTTTCTTACATCTTTGATCTGTGTGATTGTAAGCCTGTGTTAGGAAGTTGATTATTGTAGTTAGGGCTTTGTTTAGGGTTAGAATTCTGTTGTTTAGTGAGGCAGGGAAAACTGATTATAGGGCTTGTGATTTTACAGTGAAAGCGTGTAGATTGTAGAGACAAGAGAGGGCCTGTGATATGTAATAGAGTGAAATCAGTTAGATTCAGGGATCGTGTGCTGAGAGTGAATTGTATTTGTGTTTTTTTGTTTTTTTTAATCATTTTAATTATTTGATTTGATTGAATTTTATTTTCATTTTTTTTGTGGGGGGATTTATTTCAAGTGCGTTGTCCAAAAGCAATTGATATATAATTTGGACTAGCTCTCCAGTCCTCTCCTCCCTCATTACATTGAAATTTTAATTTGATTTATTTTTATTTTATTTTATACGTTTATCATTTGTCACTTTCCCCTACATTTCAATAAAACACTAACGTTTGGCACTTGCTGAACATATTCCCTACAATGTCTGGCAGAGGTGGAGCAGGCCGTGCCCGTGGCCGAGGAATTGAAACCACTGCAAAAAGATGTTTGTTTGACACCTTGACAGGCAGTGATCAAGAACCAGCAGCCCAAAAAGTACATCCCTATTTCACAGCAGGAAGGGGACGCTCTGCACCAAGCAGGGGATGCACTGTACCCGGCAGGGGTCAGTCCAAAACTGGCAGGGGACAGTCAGTTGGTAGTGGACAATCAGTGCGAGGTAGTGGCCAATCCTCAACAGGCACAGTGAGGAGTGAAGATGTAACTCCAAAAAAAGTCTACAACCTTACGCGCGATTCTATGATGATGAAGGGCCCACGACGCCCCATTAGGGAGAGCCAGGCTGATGATATTGTGGAGTTTGTGACGAGAGATAGCGGTTCTCAGTCCCCCAATCTTCAGGCCCTGGAGAGTAGCAGCAGTACCAGCAGCACACCCATGCCTGCTCAAAGATCTGCCACCAACATCCAAAATGAGCCTTCACTTCCATATACTGCACATATTGCAGACCTTGTGGACAAAGCTCTTTCGCAGTCCGACATAAACCTAGAGTCTGATGCCCAGAATTTTTTTAATGAACCTCAGAATGTTATCGATGAGGGATTGGCGGGTGATGATCGTGATGACAACTTGTACCATGCCCGCGATCAGTCTCAGTCCTCAATGGGAGAACATAACATCCAGTATGAGTGCTCTCCCAACCTTCTTTCTCCCAATTATCCTGATGATGATGAGCTGGGTTCTTATAAGGGATATAGTGACGATGATCTGGATAGGGACTATGCCCCGCCTGAACGTCACGATGATGCCAGCTCAGATGATTCAGAGCCGCAGAGGCTGCATCAGCATACCGTGAGACCTAGTGGAAGCAGTGCCTCCTCTGGTAGGCTTTTTCAAACGAGGCAGCAGCCACAGCCTGAGCCTGCATCTGAAAGCACCCTCTCCCAAATTGTTGTGCCTGAGACTGAAAAAACAGTTAAAAAATCATCTAAGAAAGCCCCAGTTTGGAAGTACTTTACCGTTGATGAATCTGATCCCCACATTGCCATATGCAACATTTGTGGTCATAAGGTGCGTTTAGGGAAGGACTTGTCAAGAGCGGGCACAGGTGGACCACTCTCCCACATAAAAAAGCATAAGAGAGAAAATCAGCTTGTTCAGGAAGCAATGGGTAAAAGACCCCGCACAGTGCCCCATCCTTCTTCCCATTCAGGTTCTGACATCGGCACCCCTTCCCCCTGCCTTCACTCCGCAACACAGTCTGGCAGTAGAGGCCACATGTCAGCTACCTCAATTGCACGTTTCTCGTCAGTGGCTCACAGCACCCAGCCCTTAATTACTGAGTCGATAAGGTCGACAAAGCCACTGCCTTCCCATCACAGCAGGATCCGGAGGCTGAATGGGCTGCTGTCACAGGCTATGGTCCAGCAGTTATTGCCCTACAGTCTTGTAGAGGAGGGTACAGCCATTCGCGAGCTGCTGAGGTTTGGCATACCAGAATGGCGGATCCCCAGCCGCCATTTTTTTGCTAGGACAGCAATACCTGACCTGTATCGCCACACTGTGGATAATGTGACCCTGTCCCTTGACTATTCTGTAGGCAACAGGGTACATCTCACGACGGATTGCTGGACCAGCAGTCATGGCCAGGGACGTTATATGTCCTTTACGGCACATTGGGTCACCCTCCAATGTCAGCAGGAGGGTTCCAGTCCTGGGGCGGCCAATGAGCTGGTTGCGCCGCCCCGTGGTGTCAAGGGGAACAGTTCCACACTTGCCTCTAGTCATGTCGCAACCGCTACAGCTGAGGCCCCCAGTAAGCGTGCCCGTGGGACTGGCCACAGCAGAGTGGTACATCGACGCTGTCAGGCGGTTCTGGGCTTAGTCAGCGTTGAGCAGCAGAGACTTACTGCACCAAATGTCCTGGCCATTATCAACGGACAGGTGCAGAAGTGGCTGACCCCAAGAAGACTCCAGGCTGGTCATGTTGTATGTGACAACGCAGCAAATCTGATTGCCGCCCTGAATCAGGGCAACATCCCCCATGTGCCATGTTTTGCCCACATACTCAACCTGGTGGTGCAGCGCTTTATACGCACCTACCCAGGTTTGAGTGATGTGGTGCAGCATGCAAGAAGAGTTGTATCGAAGTTACGTTATTCTTCAAATGCCAAAGATTCGCTGTCTAAATTGCAGGAGAAACATGGCCTGCCCCCCCATAGGCTCATTGCAGACAGTGCAACACGGTGGAACTCCACACTTCGCATGCTGAATAGGTTGTGCGAGCAGAAAAAGGCGGTTGCAGAGTACCTCCGAGGAGGACATGGCACCCAGGGCGCACCTGCCCGATTCACCCAGGAAGAGTGGCGGCTGATGTATCAAGTCTGCCGTGTCTTGTCCCCATTCGATCAGGCTACAACATTCGTAAGTGGGGCACAAGTCTGTATCAGCGAAGTGATCCCTCTCGTGTACATGCTGGACGAGAGTCTGAGTAGCCTGATGGCAGCTGGGGAGGATGCGCTTGATGAGCTTGAACAACAAAGCTTGCTCCAAGCCACCCAAACTCAGGCACATGAGGAGGAGGAGGAGGAGCTTACTTTCACGCGGGACTTACTTGAGGTGCCTGACCATTGTGAGGAGGGAGAGCAGGCCAGTGCGGCATCTGTGGTTCATGGGTGGGTAGACATTGGAAGGCAGGACGAGCAGCAGCAGCAGTCAGAGGATTTTGATGTGTTGAGCAGACCGGATGATTTGGAGGCGCAGGCTCATCTCTTCCCCATGGCTGTTCATATGTTGAAATGCTTACGCAGAGATCCCCGGATCCAAAACATTAAGGAGAGGGATGACTACTGGTTGGCCGCCCTTTTAGACCCTCGATGCAAGGGGAAACTGGGTCAGTTCATTCCAGCAAGCCGGCAGGAGGAGAGGATGCGTGAGCTGCAGCAGGCCCTAATACGTCATGTGCAGGAGGCCTTTCCACAGTCTGAGATCACAGCTATCCCCACTCATCGCACCCAGCAAGTAGCTGAGCCTAGCAGACCCATTCTTCCTGGAGACCTTTTTGGAGCAATGAGAAACTTTTACTTCTCTGAGCGTCCAACAATAACAACAAGAACAGTAGAAGGAAGTTTTCACCAGCGGGTGAGCCGCATGGTCAGTGATTACATGGGGTCACTTGGTGCATCTGACAGTATGCGCACAGAGGACCCTATGGAATTTTGGTCCGCCAGACTGGAAACCTGTCCCGAGCTGGCGCAGTATGCGCTTCAACTTCTGTCATGCCCGGCTTCCAGCGTCATTTCTGAGCGTGCATTCAGTGCGGCAGGTGGGGTGGTTACTGAAAAGCGATCCTGTTTGTCTACAGATTCAGTGAACAGACTGACCTTCTTAAAAATGAATCAGTCCTGGATTGATGGTGAATACTCAGCCCCTGCCCTCAGAGACAGAAACTGAATGAGATCGCTTTCAACTCCCTCTGATATACCTATATGTCTGTAAGATAACATTAAATATTTAATGTTCAGTTGTGTTCCCAACATTAGGGTGCACTGCACAATTTGATTCAAAGGTACAGCAGTCTTCCCACTCTTATGGAGCCCTAGGGTTAAAAAAAAAAAAAAAAAAAAAAAAAAAAAATGTTATTGATATCGTTGCTCACACCGTTAGAGTGCACTGCACAATTTCATTTTTTTTCTTCTCCTGCTGCAAAAGTATTTCAGTGTTCCTACTTTCATGGAGCACTGCTATGTCCTGCTATGTTTACTGGTGTCCCTGATGTTGCTGCTGTTTTGTTTATTGGTCTTCCACCTTTCGGGTGACTTTGCCTCCTACCTGCCACCAAAATGGCTTGGGCTTACTGAGGGTGATGGTCAACTTACTATATGACTGAGCCGCTGCTCCTCTCAGGGCCACAAGCTAGGAGTTTGCCTACTACCTGCCACCAAAATGGCTTGGGTTTACTGAGGGTGATGGTCAACTTACTATATGACTGAGCCGATGCTCCTCTCAGGGCCACAAGCTAGGACTTTGCCTACTACCTGCCACCAAAATGGCTTGGGTTTACTGAGGGTGATGGTCAACTTACTATATGACTGAGCCGATGCTCCTCTCAGGGCCACAAGCTAGGACTTTGCCTACTACCTGCCACCAAAATGGCTTGGGTTTACTGAGGGTGATGGTCAACTTACTATATGACTGAGCCGATGCTCCTCTCAGGGCCACAAGCTAGGACTTTGCCTACTACCTGCCACCAAAATGGCTTGGGTTTACTGAGGGTGATGGTCAACTTACTATATGACTGAGCCGATGCTCCTCTCAGGGCCACAAGCTAGGACTTTGCCTACTACCTGCCACCAAAAAGGCTTGGGTTTACTGAGGGTGATGGTCAACTTACTATATGACTGAGCCGATGCTCCTCTCAGGGCCACAAGCTAGGACTTTGCCTACTACCTGCCACCAAAAAGGCTTGGGTTTACTGAGGGTGATGGTCAACTTACTATATGACTGAGCCGATGCTCCTCTCAGGGCCACAAGCTAGGACTTTGCCTACTACCTGCCACCAAAATGGCTTGGGTTTACTGAGGGTGATGGTCAACTTACTATATGACTGAGCCGATGCTCCTCTCAGGGCCACAAGCTAGGACTTTGCCTACTACCTGCCACCAAAAAGGCTTCTGCTGACTTAAAAAAAAAAAAACTCACCTTTTTCTTGTTCAGTTTCTTGGTGTCCCCACCGTTAGGGTGCACCGCACTTTTTTAAATAATTTACCACCTTCTCTTGATTATAGATAGCTGTGTTCCCACTGTCAGGGAGCACTCCACAAAAAAAAAAAAAAACTCACCTGTTCCTGTTCAATTTCTTGGGTGTCCCCACCGTTAGGGTACTCCACACTTTTTATTATAATGTACCACCTTCTTTTGATTATAGATAGCTGTGTTCCCACTGTCAGGGAGCACTCCACAAAAAAAAAAAAAAAAAAAAAAAAAATCACCTGTTCCTGTTCAATTTCTTTGTTGTCCCCACTGTTAGGGTACTCCACACTTTTTATTATAATGTACCACCTTCTTTTGATTATAGATAGCAGTGTTCCCACTGTCAGGGAGCACTCCACACAAAAAAAAAAAAAAAAAACTCACCTGTTCCTGTTCAATTTCTTGGGTGTCCCCACTGTTAGGGTACTCCACACTTTTTATTATAATGTACCACCTTCTTTTGATTATAGATAGCAGTGTTCCCACTGTCAGGGAGCACTCCACACAAAAAAAAAAAAAAAAAAAAACTCACCTGTTCCTGTTCAATTTCTTGGGTGTCCCCACCGTTAGGGTACTCCACACTTTTTATTATAATGTACCACCTTCTTTTGATTATAGATAGCAGTGTTCCCACTGTCAGGGAGCACTCCACACAAAAAAAAAAAAAAAAAAACTCACCTGTTCCTGTTCAATTTCTTGGGTGTCCCCACTGTTAGGGTACTCCACACTTTTTATTATAATGTACCACCTTCTTTTGATTATAGATAGTAGTGTTCCCACTGTCATGAAGCACTCCCAAAAAAAATAAAAAATACTGAAACTGAATTTCTGGGGGGAGGGTGGAAGGGGTTCAGGTCTGGTTACCTATGAATTATTGGGGGGAGGGTGGAAGGGGTTCAGGTCTGGTTACCTATGATTTACTGGGGGGAGGGTGGAAGGGGTTCAGGTCTGGTTACCTATGATTTACTGGGGGGAGGGTGGAAGGGGTTCAGGTCTGGTTACCTATGAATTATTGGGGGGAGGGTGGAAGGGGTTCAGGTCTGGTTACCTATGATTTACTGGGGGGAGGGTGGAAGGGGTTCAGGTCTGGTTACCTATGATTTACTGGGGGGAGGGTGGAAGGGGTTCAGGTCTGGTTACCTATGATTTACTGGGGGGAGGGTGGAAGGGGTTCAGGTCTGGTTACCTATGATTTACTGGGGGGAGGGTGGAAGGGGTTCAGGTCTGGTTACCTATGAATTATTGGGGGGAGGGTGGAAGGGGTTCAGGTCTGGTTACCTATGATTTACTGGGGGGAGGGTGGAAGGGGTTCAGGTCTGGTTACCTATGATTTACTGGGGGGAGGGTGGAAGGGGTTCAGGTCTGGTTACCTATGATTTACTGGGGGGAGGGTGGAAGGGGTTCAGGTCTGGTTACCTATGATTTACTGGGGGGAGGGTGGAAGGGGTTCAGGTCTGGTTACCTATGGATTACTGGGGGGAGAGGGGAGAGGTCTGGCTACCTATGAATTACTGGGGGGAAAGGGGAGAGGTCTGGCTACCTATGAATTACTGGGGGGAGAGGGGAGAGGTCTGGGTACCTATGAATTACTGGGGGGAGAGGGTAGAGGTCTGGCTACCTATGAATCACTGGGGGGGGGGAGGGGAGAGGTCTGGCTACCTATGAATTACTGGGGGGAAAGGGGAGAGGTCTGGGTACCTATGAATTACTGGGGGGAGAGGGTAGAGGTCTGGCTACCTATGAATCACTGGGGGGGGGGAGAGGGGAGAGGTCTGGCTACCTATGAATTACTGGGGGGAAAGGGGAGAGGTCTGGGTACCTATGAATTACTGGGGGGGGGGGAGGGGAGAGGTCTGGCTACCTATGAATTACTGGGGGGAAAGGGGAGAGGTCTGGCTACCTATGAATTACTGGGGGGAGAGGGGAGAGGTCTGGCTACCTATGAATTACTGGGGGGAGAGGGGAGAGGTCTGGGTACCTATGAATTACTGGTGGGGGGGAGAGGGGAGAGGTCTGGCTACCTATGAATTACTGGGGGGAAAGGGGAGAGGTCTGGCTACCTATGAATTACTGGGGGGAGAGGGGAGAGGTCTGGCTACCTATGAATTACTGGGGGGAAAGGGGAGAGGTCTGGGTACCTATGAATTACTGGTGGGGGGGGAGAGGGGAGAGGTCTGGCTACCTATGAATTACTGGGGGGAAAGGGGAGAGGTCTGGGTACCTATGAATTACTGGGGGGGGGGGAGAGGGGAGAGGTCTGGCTACCTATGAATTACTGGGGGGAAAGGGGAGAGGTCTGGCTACCTATGAATTACTGGGGGGAGAGGGGAGAGGTCTGGCTACCTATGAATTACTGGGGGGAAAGGGGAGAGGTCTGGCTACCTATGAATTACTGGGGGGAGAGGGGAGAGGTCTGGGTACCTATGAATTACTGGGGGGAGAGGGTAGAGGTCTGGCTACCTATGAATCACTGGGGGGGGGGGGGAGGGGAGAGGTCTGGCTACCTATGAATTACTGGGGGGAAAGGGGAGAGGTCTGGGTACCTATGAATTACTGGGGGGAGAGGGTAGAGGTCTGGCTACCTATGAATCACTGGGGGGGGGAGGGGAGAGGTCTGGCTACCTATGAATTACTGGGGGGAAAGGGGAGAGGTCTGGGTACCTATGAATTACTGGGGGGAGAGGGTAGAGGTCTGGCTACCTATGAATCACTGGGGGGGGGGGAGAGGGGAGAGGTCTGGCTACCTATGAATTACTGGGGGGAAAGGGGAGAGGTCTGGGTACCTATGAATTACTGGGGGGAGAGGGTAGAGGTCTGGCTACCTATGAATCACTGGGGGGGGGAGAGGGGAGAGGTCTGGCTACCTATGAATTACTGGGGGGAAAGGGGAGAGGTCTGGCTACCTATGAATTACTGGGGGGAGAGGGGAGAGGTCTGGGTACCTATGAATTACTGGGGGGAGAGGGGAGAGGTCTGGGTACCTATGAATTACTGGTGGGGGGGGAGAGGGGAGAGGTCTGGCTACCTATGAATTACTGGGGGGAAAGGGGAGAGGTCTGGCTACCTATGAATTACTGGGGGGAGAGGGGAGAGGTCTGGCTACCTATGAATTACTGGGGGGAGAGGTCTGGGTACCTATGAATTACTGGTGGGGGGGAGAGGGGAGAGGTCTGGCTACCTATGAATTACTGGGGGGAAAGGGGAGAGGTCTGGCTACCTATGAATTACTGGGGGGGGGGGGAGAGGGGAGAGGTCTGGCTACCTATGAATCACTGGGGGGAAAGGGGAGAGGTCTGGGTACCTATGAATTACTGGGGGGGGGGGGGAGAGGGGAGAGGTCTGGCTACCTATGAATTACTGGGGGGAAAGGGGAGAGGTCTGGCTACCTATGAATTACTGGGGGGAGAGGGGAGAGGTCTGGCTACCTATGAATTACTGGGGGGAGATGGGAGAGGTCTGGGTACCTATGAATTACTTGGGAGGGTGGGGGATTAGGTCTGGCTACCTATATTTAACTGGATGGAGAGGTCTGGCTACCTCTATTTATATGTGTATCAGATATACATGCATGGAGATTTATTATCAGATGCATATATATATCTATATATCTATATATATATCTATATATATATATATATATATATATATATATATATATATATATATATATATTTTATTTATACATATACTGTATATACATATGTCCCCAATATCCACCAGCTGTGATCACTTGAAGCCGTATTCATGTGCTTGTCGGTTGCTTACTTGAACCACCAGCAGAAAAAAACGCAAACCTGCTCCAAAATATTCACTGAAACCTCCAGCAACATCTTTCAGCCCTCCTGAAACTCCTAGCGGCTTTCTGCCATCCTCCTTGCATGGAAGCCGGCGTGTTACCTGACCTGCCTAGAGTCGAGTGATACGCCTGCTGCCGTGAACAGAGTACGTCGGAAAGCCAATAGGAGCATGCTAGGAGCTTCAGGAAGGCTACAAAACGCCGCTGGAGGCTCGGTAAGTATTTTGTAATGCCTGCAAACCAGGCCCAAATTCTTCTCCCCCACCCTAAAGAAAGAACCCCTGAAAGGGACACTGAGCAGGGGCACAGGGTATGTTTTTAAAGGGACTCCAAGATCAAATGAAACGCAAAATGTGAACTTACCCGGGCTTTGCTGTAGCCCAGTGTTGGTCTGTAGTTGGCCGGCGGATCCTGGCGACACTTGGGCCGAGTGTCGGGCTCCTTCTTCCGCATACATCACGCGTAACGCCATTACGCCGGCCGCCTCGCGTCATCACGGTGGCCGGCGTGACAGTACGGCGCATGCGCGATTAAACCACGCATGCGCCGTACTGTGACGCCGGACGCCGTAATGACGTTTCGCGTGATGTATGCGGAAGATGGAGCCCGACACTCGGCCCGAGTGTCGCCAGGATCCGCCGGTTCTCATTTTGTGTTTAATTTGAGCTCGGAGTCCCTTTAAGTATACCCAAGTGTATATGAAGTGTATACACTTCCTCTCTTAATCCCTCTCCATCCCGGTATGCCCACTCTCAATGCTATTGAAAACATGGCTCCTACAGAAAGTAGAGCTGAAACATGAAAAATGATGTCTGTGGGTCCTTACAGCGCATGCGCAGTCTCTGTCTCCTCGAATTATTTTCCGACTCTCTGCATCGCATCATAGTTCCGTGCACTATGACGCGTGCCACAGAGAGGAGGGGAGGAAGAAAGTAGAGTAGCCTGAACCTGCATGCGCTGTAAAAGAGAACTAAAAAGCAATGAATAATTGCTACATATACTCTTTACACTTTAAATGTCTATTTTGCACACTGGTGCTTTGTGTTGGACACAGAAGATCTACAAAATTAAGGGATTGCATCACACAAGCAATGTGACACATACAACTAAGTATTCTGCATAAATATATGTTTTAGAAATGCATTGTATTAACAATGTCATTGCATTTCTTTTGCGATTATTTAGTCCAACACAATGTGTCAGTGTCAGAGATCGTACAACAAAAGAGAAGAAACTTATCCTTTTTTAAGAAAAACATTTATTTTTTGTAAAAAGTTTTTCTTTTCTTTTTTTTTTTTCCTTTTTTTTTTCTTAAAGAGAAAATACAGCCACTGTGTAACTAGGAAAGGCTGCAGTAAGACAGAGCACATTAGAACAGGTATAGGAACTTATAGGATAGAAGAAGTATTGCTGAACATTTTGTTACCGAAAGTGGTAGGGGTGATGCAGCACCCTATAGGAAAAGACACAGGAGACAAAACGGGAGCCCAGTAGTGCAATATGTTTATAACACCAATATGATGAGAGAAGTAAAGGCACTACTCACAAAGGAGGGTTGCTGGGGGCAACCAACCACAGGAAGCAGGTGGAGACAATAAACCCGACTCCACTCGGGGTGGTCCTGGCCAGGACCAGATGAACGGTCGCTCTCTTAGTGGAAAAAAAGGATGAGACCACCACTGTGGGAACCCACTAGTGGCGTGTCACCACCCCTCGAACAGAGTCTGTTCGGGGGTATACTTAGCACAAACAGAGGAAAGAGGCGCCCTGGGATAATAAAAGCGTTTAAAGAGAACCTGTACTGAGTAAAAATATTTAAAATAAACACATGAGGTAACTTCAAATGAACATTACATAGTTACCTTGCCATCAGTTCCGCTCAGAAGCTCACCATTTTCTTCTGACAATAATCCCTTCCAGTTCTGACAACATTTTGTCAGATCTGAAATATATCAGTTGCTGTCAGTAAAATATCAGTTGTTGTCAGTTATAGCTGAGAGGAAAACTGATGTACCAGGTAATGTCTATGTTTCTCCATGGCTCAAGTGGGCGATGTTACAGTTTAACTGTGTGCTGACCAGAAAGCTGTTATGGGTAATGGCCATTTTCAAAATGGAGGACGGAAAATTCCCCTGATCACAATGAACAAACAGGACGCGGGACAGGAGAAAGACACTAAGGAGTAGACTTCATGGAAGGTAAGTATGACTTGTGTATGCTTATTTTGACTTTTAATTTTCAGTTCAGGTTTTCTTTAAAAACGGCTAAAAACAGTAGTTAATTTGAGGTAGCTTACCTCAATGACGAAATCTCTGCAAAGTATTACCAAAGATTTTATTAGCACAAGCGGCAACGCGTTTCACGGGTCACAGCCCGCTTCATCAGGCCAATTGCAGTGCCTATAACAGCATGTTGCTGTTATAGGCACTGCAATTGGCCTGATGAAGCGGGCTGTGACCCGTGAAACGCGTTGCCGCTTGTGCTAATAAAATCTTTTGTAATACTTTGCAGAGATTTCGTCATTGAGGTAAGCTACCTCAAATTAACTACTGTTTTTAGCCGTTTTTAAACGCTTGTATTATCCCAGGGCGCCTCTTTCCTCTGTTTGTGCTATTTTGTTACCGAGTCTCTTTAAAAGAAACTCTGACCAAGAATTGAACTGTATCCCAATCAGTAGCTGATACCACCTTTTACATGAGAAATCTATTCCTTTTTAATAACAGACCATCAGGGGGCGCTGTATGACTGATATTGTGGTGAAACCCCTCCCACAAGAAACAAGAAAAGTACGTACTCCTGGCAGTTTCCTGTCTGTGAACCTTGCTGCATTGTGGGAAATAGCTGTTTACAGCTGTTTCCAACTGCCAAAAAACCATGCAGCAGCTACATCACCTGCCAGCAGTAAAAATGTTCAACAAAAATAAACAAAAAAAACAACCAAAAAAAACCCCTCAGTCCACCCTACCCCCTGTCCCCTTCAACTGGCGGACCTCCTCCTCCACATTCGCCATATGCTGGCGCATCTCCAGCATCTGCTGCTTCAGTAAGCGGATTTCCCGCTCATGCCTCCTCTTCGTCTTCGTCAGCCTCCTCACCTGGCCGCTCAGCCTCGTATATGTTGATAGAGGAACTGTAGAAAAAAATGTGCAAAATAGGTAAACCCAGCAATCCATCAACTTGTACATATTTCAATCTCATTGATCATCCCTAAAATTAAGAACCTGTAATGTAATACATATAACATAGCATTTACTTGCTTTTCCATAGTATGCAATGTTAATCATACAGTAAGAGAATTTTACCATAAAGCGGTGTCCTGGCTCGACTACGATAAGCCCTCTGGCTGTGATGGCTGGGGCCAGGTGAGGAGGCCCTTGACGAAGAAGGAGGCCTGGGTGCAGAGGATCCCCGGGGCCGGGCAGTGCGGGCACCACTTGCAGCTGTAGTAAGGAGTAATGAATAATACAATTTAATCAAAATATATGATAAAATGGATAAAAAGTAATAACTTTATTGTTTGAACTACAATTACTTTTATTTCTATTTTCAAGTGAACTTTGATAAGGACCTTACTGTAAACACAGAACAAAAAATCATATTCTTATTCCTTTAATGTATTTATTATACATGAAAGAATATGACTCTTCAATACAGTAAAATAAAACTAGGATAGGCTTTAAAGTGATCCTTTGCGGCTATTGCGGCCTCCGGGACGTAATAGTAGCATAGGGGGCGATATTTTTGCTGGGAACACGAAGAATCACTCGCGTTCCCAATGCCTGTCGGTTCCTGACAGCGAAACCGGAAGTGGTCGCCGTGGGGTCCAGGAGGATCTGAGCGAGGCGGCGAGGGCACCGATCGACTGCAGGGGGCTCAGGGAAGCCACAGTTGAGTCAAAATCTTTTTTTTTTTTACAGGCTTAAAGGGATACTGTAGGGGGGTCAGGGGAAAATGAGTTGAACTTACCCGGGGCTTCTAATGGTCCCCCGAAGACATCCTGTGTTGGCGCAGCCACTCACCGATGCTCCGGCCCCGCTTCCAGTTCACTTCTGGAATTTCTGACTTTAAAGTCAGAAAACCACTGCGCCTGCGTTGCCATGTCCTCACTCCCGCTGATGTCACCAGGAGTGTACTGCGCAGACACAGACCATACTGGGCCTGCGCTGTGTGCTCTTGGTGACATCAGCGGGATCGAGGACACGGCAACGCAGGCGCAGTGGTTTTCTGACTTTAAAGTCAGAAATTCCAGAAGTGAACTGGAGGCGGGGCCGGAGCATCGGTGAGTGGCTGCACCAACACAGGATGTCTGCGGGGGACCATTAGAAGCCCCGGGTAAGTTCAACTCATTTTCCCCCGACCCCCCTACAGTATCCCTTTAAGGATCACTTTAAAGAGAGCACTTGGAACGCAGACTGGGGCAATGGTTCATCTTGTAGTAGGAATACGACCCTGGGCACACAGTCAAGATATCAATGGTGTGGCTCCGAGACAACTCTGTGTATGTCCTTGAGTGGCCCAGCAAGAGCTTAGGCTTCAATACGATTGAATAGCTCTGGAGAGATCTTTAAAAAAAATTGCTGTGCAACAAAGCCGGACCATCCACAAGGCAAACCTAGCCACTTGCCTAGTGCCTGGAGAGGATATAGGGTCCAGATGGACGACAGCACCTATCAAATTTTTCTAAAAAAAAAAAGTTAATTGATCATCAGTGGTTATCAAAAACCAATGTTAAGCCTAGGGGCCCATTTTTTTTTAATAACTTTATTTGCATGAATGCAGTATAATCAGTACATATTGCACAAATATCATCACTATGCCCACACAGGAGCACAAAATAATATGTTTTAACCCATTTTGGAATAAGCCCCTAACAAAACAAAATGTGGGAAAAGTGCTGCACTGTGAATACCTTACGGATATATACTTTAACTGTACATACTGCACAACTCTATAGTATTCAGCCCATGGAATTATTTTTTAGGATAAATACATACAGCATATAAACCCCAAAATAGACATACATAAACTAATAGTTTGCTGACTTACATCCAATTTGAGCAACCACCCGCCTGAGCAGGTCCTGGTCCCTCCTCTTTAGGTCGCTCCAGAGCATTTGGACCTGCTTGGTGGTGAGGTCCCGCCGGTACTCGGCCCTCAGGATCCCCTGCACCCTTCTCACCACGTCCCGCTTCTCCCTCGCGGTGGTGAGGTCGTACCGGCCTCTTGTAAATTCCTGGAAAAGAAATATTACAGTATTAATGACCACTGTATTATACCTTCATTAATTAAGAATCTTCTTACTTACAGCATAATGTAAAAGATTATAATATTATTCATAATGACAGTTTTCAAAAATTGTGGGAAGCAACCAACTATGACTTCGGGCAGATACTAGGGATCAACGATGACTAGTGCCACCTATAACTGCTGACATTGCTAGCCATAATAACTACATCATTTCATTTCATGTGTGATTGGACTGACAGAGAAGATCCTGTGACAGCAAGCATCAAATATATAATTGAATGGATTCCATGAACTGGCCGCGGCGTCTATAGACTTTGTGCCAGTTCATAGCCATGGGCGTCCGCACAAAATTTTCCAGGGGGGGGGGGGGGGTGCAAAAAGGCAGGGAAGAAGTGGTGCGCCGCAAATTTTAGAGAAGATGTGTACGCCGAAAAACCTGAGGGTTATGTTGTGCGGCGCACGTACGCGCCGCCCCCAAAAATGGGTGCGGCCATGGACCAGAATGTGGGTGTGGCCATGGGTGGCGACAAATTTTCGTTTACTTAGCAATGTGGGACATTAGATTAGGACAGTGGTGGCGAAACTTTTGGAGGCCGACTGCCCAAACTGCAACCCAAAAGTCAATTTATCTATCGCAAAGTGGCAACAGCAATTTAAAACTTCATACAAACGTTTTAACTCATACATGAACATTATTGAAAATCCAAGTTGCAAATAAACTGTGAAGATAAACAATTTCTTTCATCCTACTCCTGAAAAATGTATTCGTTTTTTAGAACCTCACAGTTTTATTTTCCGTTTTAAAAAGCAAAAATGTAGGTTTAATGCTATTGTCTCATAGGATAATGATTCAGCTTTTCCCAGAGGCCCCCAACAAGACAAATGTAGCAATCATGAGGCCCCCAAGAAATCATCAGGCTCCCAACAAGACACATTCAGCAATCTTGAGACCCCCAACAAGACAAATTCAGCAATCATGTTGCCCCCAACAAGACAAATTCAGCAATCATGAGGCCCCCAACAAATCATGAGGCCCCCAACAAGACATTCAGCAATCTTGAGGCCCCCAAAAAATCGTGAGGCCTTCAACAAGACGAATTCAGCAATCATGAGGCACCCAACAAGACAAATTCAGCAGTCATGAGGCACATAAATAGACAGGATTTCACATAAATAGGCAGAATGCCCCCTTAATATGGTAGACACCTCTCACCTGGATTCTCAATTCTCCTCTACTGGCTGTTGTGCCTGGCAATACTGTTTTTGGTTGGATTGGGGATGACGTGCGGGCTGAAAGGCCTTGCGTGATGCTTGCCTGAAATGTGGCCCAAATTGCGATTTTTTTCCCTGCTAAAATGTGGCCTAAATTGAGTTTGTTTTCTGCTAAAATATGGCCCAAATTGCGTTTACTTTCTGCTGAAATGTGGCCCAAATTGCGTTTTTTTTCTGCTGAAATGCAGCCCAAAGTGCGTTCATTTTCTGCTGAAATGTGGCCCAAAGTGCGTTTGTTTTCTGCTAAAATGTGGCCTAAATTGCGTTTGTTTTCTGCTAAAATTTGGCCTAAATTGCGTTTGTTTTCTGCTAAAAGGTCTATATTTGCTGCTTTGGGGTTACGGTTACGCTCCACCCATACAATGTCATGACCACACCCATTTTTTGGCGGGGCGCCAAAAAATGGGCGTGGTCATGACATTGTATGGGCGGAGCGTAACCGCAACCCCAAAGCAGCAAATATAGACATTTTAGCAGAAAACAAACGCAATTTAGGCCAAATTTTAGCAGAAAACAAACGCAATTTAGGCCACATTTTAGCAGAAAACAAACGGGCCTGGGGGGCGTGTGCGGCGCGCATAGTGCGCCCCGCACTATGCGCGCCGCACACGCCCCCCAGGCCCGTTTTCCGGCGCGCTGCGACCCCCTCCCCAGCCGTCCACAGCCCACCCCCCACCTTCACTTGTCCCAGGTTGGAACCAGAAAAAACAGGTCACTGTAGTGAATATGTCTCACTCTACTATTAACAGTACTGCTACAAATGCAAAGTTACAGAGATAAACTAAAAACAATTCTCTACTACACTAACACCTATGATATCCTTTTACATGATGGGACATATAAAGATTAGAGAAATGCAGTCAGAAACAGTAGCCAAAAACTATACATTCTGTTAATAGATTGCTTAAGTTACCTCAATTATCATCTCTTTCATCCTGAGGGGAATCTTAGGAGGCATGGTGGATGGTTGATGGCAGTGCTGTGTCTCTGATTCCTGTGATGCGTCCTCTCCACGCGTTTGCCGGCGCCTGCTCTGGCCAACTTCCTGTCTCTACGCATCAGCCAATCAAAACTTTCGCTTGTGACGTACGCGTGTACGTACGCCTGCGGAGGCAAAGTACGCATGCGCGTGCGCAGTTTTACGGAACGGATACGCATGGTTGTACGCTTGCCGCCTACAACATACGCATCGTTGGCAATCCGGTGCGCGCATGCGCGGTACAATCACGGGTAACGCGTAAAGAAAATCCGCATGCGAGCATAATGTTACGCATACGGCTACGATAGCTACGCGGAGATGCGAAGTTCAATGAGTAGTTTACGGTATCCTTACGCGTAACGTCGTAAGTTTACGCGTAATTACAGCGATGTACCGTAGATAATCTCCTACGTCGTAACCGTAATTGCGTAATGCGTAATAGCGTAAAATTACGCGAAATGATCCGTAAGCGTAGATTTTTCCATTACGACCAGCACTGCTTCAGTCCTCCAGTCATGCTGTAAGGGTTTTGGGTAACTGTATCTGTGAGGGGACAGAGCATACAGCTAACAGGCTTCCATATCCTTCCGCTGAGCGACCGTATTACCAGAGCTGCAGCCATCACCCTGCCTGAGCACAATCAGTGATGGCTGCTCAGGGCTTCTCTGCTGGGGAATCCTGCAGGCAGCTCTGTATTGCCTGCTCTCCCTCCCTCCTCAGCTGCTGGGGACAGATTACATTCCAGCAGCCTTCCCCCACTGGGGTAATGCAGAGAAGTTCAGTGACAGCCAGGCAGATCGGCATCTCTCCCCCTCCATACCTGCTCTACAATCGCCTGGCAGTGGCTCTGCCTTCCTGTACCTCTGATCAGACACAGCCAGAGGATTACAGAGCCTGCAGGAACTTGGAAGAGGAGATATGCAGATCTGCTGGTCACTAAACTTCTGTTGTTACAGGAGGTGGAGAAGCGAGTGCTGGATAATCTGCCACAACTGTTGATGAGGGAGGCAGAACAGGCAACATGGAGCCAGAGGATTCCACAGTAGTGGAGCCCCAAGCAGCATGCCACAGTGCCACTGATCTGTGTTTTGGGCAGTGAAATAGAGCAGTCAGCAGGACCTCAGAAGTAGGTATCAACAACCTGTTTAGTTGGGGTGGCTGAATAATTGTGGCCAGAAAGACAGATTCAACTCCTTCCCTGCAGACAGTATAGGTAACTGCCTCCTCCCCCACGCCTTCCAGTATAGGTAGCTTCTCTCTTATCCTTATCCCTCATTCCCTCCCCCAGCCCTCTCTTATCCTTATCCCTCACCCCCCCCACCCCCACCCCAGCCTTCTCTTATCCTTATCCCTCATCTTCCCCACAGCCCTCTCTTATCCTTATCCCTCATTCCTTCCCCCAGCCCTCTTATCCTTATCCCTCATTCCCCCTCCCCCCAGCCCTCTCTTATCCTTATCCCTCATCTTCCCCCCAGCCCTCTCTTATCCTTATCCCTCATTCCTTCCCCCAGCCCTCTTATCCTTATCCCTCATTCCTTCCCCCAGCCCTCTTATCCTTATCCCTCATTCCCCCTCCCCCCAGCCCTCTCTTATCCTTATCCCTCATTCCTCCCCCCAGCCCTCTTATCCTTATCCCTCATTCCCCCTCCCCCCAGCCCTCTCTTATCCTTATCCCTCATCTTCCCCCCAGCCCTCTCTTATCCTTATCCCTCATTCCTTCCCCCAGCCCTCTTATCCTTATCCCTCATTCCCCCTCCCCCCAGCCCTCTCTTATCCTTATCCCTTATTCCTCCCCCCAGCCCTCTTATCCTTATCCCTCATTCCCCCTCCCCCCAGCCCTCTCTTATCCTTATCCCTCATTCCTCCCCCCAGCCCTCTTATCCTTATCCCTCATTCCCCCTCCCCCCAGCCCTCTCTTATCCTTATCCCTCATTCCTCCCCCCAGCCCTCTCTTATCCTTATCCCTCATCTTCCCCCCAGCCCTCTCTTATCCTTATCCCTCATTCCCCCTCCCCCCATCCCTCTCTTATCCGTTGTAAATATTGCAGGCGCTACTCGGCTGTATTTTGGGGGCTGCTAGTATTGGATCCCTTTATATTTATTTTTGAATGGAGGAAGCCTCAAACGGATCCAGAGGATTTTTTTTTTATATTTATTCTAGGATGAGGGAAGCCTCAAACGGATCCAGAGGCTTCCCCCTCCCAAGGTACATATCCCCGAGGGTGTTATGCCGTGCATACACGGCTCGTTTTATGCTCCGGATCGAGCCAGCGGCTCGATGCCAGCGCATCCCCGTGCGTGCGCGTGGATCGATTGCCGCTCGTCCCCGCCGGCGCTTCCTCATCACTGCTCGATTCCCTGCCATTATCCGCCGGCGGGAATCGAGCGAGCGCGGGTCGAGCGGCATGATCGGGCCAGCTGAATATTATCAGCTGGCCGGATCAGCTGGTCGATACACGGTACAGAAACGTACCGTGTTTCCCCAGCATTACAGTTTGAGTCTCAAGCAACCAGAGAGCACACTTATCTGGTAGCAGCCAATCTCTGTCGGTGCTTTATAACTGAGATTCTATTGTATATAGGTATCTATCGTTTAATCACAGGCATGGAGTGGAGCCATTGCCTGACCTACAATTTAGCTATGCATATGTGAGCTCAGACCAGTCCTGACCAGCCAGCCTCTAGATACCCCCCATGGTTGGAACAACTAGCAAGATAAGTGTAATGAGGTTGAGGAAATTCAATTAGGAGGAACTGTGTTACATAATCTCTTTATCCAAAGTGACAGTACATGCCCAGTGGTGTGCTGAGACCCCTCAGGAGAACTCAAGGCTGGTCTGCTTTCACTCTAGAACAGGGGTAGGGAACCTATGGCTCGGGAGCCAGATGTGGCTCTTTTGATGGGTACATCTGCCTCACATACAAATCAGTAGCGGTGGATTCACTAAGCTACATTGCTCAAGCAGCGCAGCTTAGTGTGGCAGCGCAAGTAACATTTTCAAAGCAGGCATGCTACTGCTGTAGCATGCACTACTAACTTACTCGCTCTTCCCCAGAACTAATGGCTGCTCCAATTGTCCCAGTCTGGACCCCGTCAGTTCCAGTGACTTTGTAGGATGAGATCCCCGCACTTTGATTGGCCCAATAGGCTGCTTGTCACTTGACAGGCAGCCTATTGGGCTAAAGTACGGGGATCTCGTCCTACAAAGTGAATCAACCCCCACGTCAGTTAGCTAATTGTACAAGCTGTTAGTCAGTATTTTTCCTGTCTGGGAAATTGCTGATGTTGCTGAAACCCAAGAGAAGCTGAAGACGTGTCTGAAACTTCTGCTGCCCGGCAGATCAACTGTATACACATCACCATGGGAACAGGGTTGTGAGCCCTCTTCTGCACATGCGCACTATCCCAGTTTGAAACATATTGTATGGCTCTCACAGAATTACATTTTAAAATATGTGGCGTTTATGGCTCTCTCAGCCAAAAAGGTTCTGACCCCTGCTCTAGAATGAGGGGAAAACCTTGCAGTTCCTAGAACTTAGCACCGTACGGGAGCCCTACTGGATGTGTAGCAACATCCAATGTCCAACCGAACCCCCTCCAGAACCTGCTTTCTTCTTAAAGTCTTTTCATCACCCAGCCCCAAACTGTTGCTTGAGGGAATCAGTCCGGATTTCTATGTTCGACAGTGAATGTTCTTGTGTGTACAAGGCTTTAGATGGATCTCTGACAAGGCAGCTATTTGGCTGACATCTAGCATGTGTACAGGTATCCTGCAATGTCACATGGCACAAGTGTGAACCTAGTCTAAGAAAACTGGAGCAACCGGGTACTCATTTCAATTAACATTGAACTTTAGGAGAAAGAAATCAGTTTAATTTTGGATTGTATAGAAAAGGGTTCCACCCTCCGTTGGGATTTTCAGATGCAGATTGTGATTTGCCAGATGGAAAATCACCTCCACTGTCAGCTTATAGAAGAGGAGAAGGTGCATCATTCCTTGTTTCCCTCCCTTCCTCCTCTTCCCAGACTCCTTTGCAGTATTGTCCACCCTATAGACCCCCTCCCCCATTGTAAAAGAAATTCCACCTCTCCAGCCTTTCCTGTTTTGGTCCTACATTTGTGAGGTGTGATTTGCCACGTGTTTGCAACTTTCTGGTTTCAGTTAAAAAACTTGAACAATTTCATGTACATCTAAAGTGAGGAAAAAAAACTTAGATACCTCAGTAGTGGGGGAAGTCTCTGGATGGTCCAGAGGCTTCCTGGATCCTCCTACAACCCACCATTCTAGCGCAAACCCCTCTATACCTAATCGCCTTGAGCTAATGGAATAGGCTTCTTCTGCTTGAGAGCATGGCTGTGGACGAGTGTGTCCAGACTGGGCATGTGTGAGTAAGACCCGTGAATGCCCTTTAGAACGAACAAGCGCTTGTGTATGAAAGAAAAAAGATGTGCACAAGTTCCTTCGTTATACTTGGCCTGCACCAACCTTACTCACGCTTGCCTGGTCTAATGCGCATGTGCAGAGCTGGAAGAAGATGAAACCTGCACTGAAATGCTGGGCTCTATGAGGCTTATGGAAGCCTCTCAACCAGAGGAATACATAAGAAAAATTCTGCAAAAAAATGGCGCAGATAATGACATCTTGCTACTATGGGCTCTATTCATAAAACTGTTTGGCAAGTTTTCCGCTCAAAACAGCTGACTTTCCCGTCCATTTAGCAAAGTGGGCATTCATAAAAGCTGTTTCCGCATGATAAGCTACAATCCCCCAGCAGAGCGAGAAATTTCCGCCTTGTGCTGTGTTTTTCTAGATTTATCTAGAAAATGTAACAAAATGGCCATTCATAAAGATTAGAGGAAGAGGTATATGGACGGGAAATACCGCTTCCTCTGATGTAGCGAGAAGAGTTCGGATTACATGAAAGTGAATGGGACAGACCTCTCAGAGAGAGCAGCCCACGAGGGACTCTGCCGGCTTCAGTGTTTCCGCATGCCTTCCGACAGCTTACCGCCAGCCTTCAGCGGGAGATCTCCGCTCTGCTATCACAGCAGCCAACATTTTTATGAATGACCACCCAGAAGTCTAAAATACCGCTGCGGTATTTTCCTCCACGAGTTTTTTCACCGCAAATTTTTTATGAATAGAGCCCTTTGTTATTTAAATTTTCGCACATTTACCCGCATCTAGCATTATTATACATTACCTGGTCCCGGCTATCGCATCTCCTCCACTTCCGGGTTAGTTTGCAGGAGTCCTGCAGCCAGCCAACCACCATGCAGAGACTGAAGTGATTAGCTGGCTGCAGGCCAGCTGCAAACTAACTAGGAAGTGTAGGAGATGCGATCACCCGGGACCAGGTAATGTATAGCTTCACCCCTGCCTACTCTCACACTGAACCCTCCCTCTACCTATACCTAACCCTGTAACCCCTCTAGTGCCTAACCATAACCACTCCACCCTCGCTGCCTAACCTGAACCACTCCATCCCCCATGTCTAACCACTCCACCCCCGTTGCCAAACCCTAACCACTCCATCCCCATGCCTAACCCTAACCACTCCACCCCCATCCCTAACCACTCCACCCTTACTGCCTAACACTATCCACTCCACCCCCGCTGCCTAACACTCTCCCCCCTGCCTAATTGTAGGCTAGGTGGCAATAGTAAAAGCTGCAATTAGCGGTATGCAAGTTAAATGATGGTGCCCGATCGCCCATCATAATTGCCGCCTATGGGGGCACCATTTTTATCTGCTACGTATCCAGAGGCTTCCAACCACTGTGGTAAGTATCAACCCTTTTGGTTACTCCCCTCCCCGCTGATTGGAGGGAAAGGACGCGAGCGGGTAGCGCCAATACATAGGAGGCGGGGGAGCAGCGCTGACTGACACCGCATAGGTAAACATTGTGCTGGCGACACGCTATGTGTCACTAGCACTGCGGAGGGGATAGCAGCGTGCAGGGGGGTCCTGGAGGCACACCATGGGGCAACAGAGGCTGGTGTTAGTGTGCACAACTATAACAAACAACTTGTCTATATATCTTATATAAAGTTTAGATAGTTTACACAGCAAATCTGGCTGCAAACAGCTTTAAAGGTGCCCATACACTCGTCAGATTGGCAGCAGATAGATAAGAAATGCATCTGATGATCTATCTGATGTGTTTTTAGAACATTTTTTACCAGGATAGAATTCCAATAGATTTCAGTTTGAAATCTATTGAAATTCGATCTGATGGCATTTTTTTCCATCAGATTTCCATTAAGGCCAATGCAAAAAGATAAGCAATCTCATCAGATCGACCTAAATTTTCTACCCTGCCAGTTCGATGGAAATCCATCGAAATCGATTGAAATTGGCCATCGATCGGTCGATTGGCCAACCGATTTGCAATCGATCGATCTGGATCAATCGGTCGGCCAGAAAATCGGCTGAGTGTATGGGCCCCTTAATAGAATATGATTGTTTCTTCCTGTGATACAATGACAGCAGCCATGTTGTTTGTAAACATTACATAGAGGCAGGCTTATCTGTATCTTGAGCAAAAAAACCTAATCCCCCCCCCCCTCCTCCCCTCTGCCTCTGAAATCTCTGGCTGGTAATACCTCCCCCTCCTCCTGCCCAGACTGAGCTCCCATGAGCCCTTGCTACTGTCTGAAAGTGCCTTGGCTCTCTGAAAACCTGTGGGCGTGGCTTGTTAGTTTATAGGGAATTAGAGTATTAAAACAAAAAAGTATTTGGCTTGAGGAATGCCCTATAAACAATAGGAAAGGAACACAATTGTGCAATGAGTAAAAGTTAATATCGGATCCACTTTAAAAAAAAAAGTTTCACTTACCTGGGGCTTCTTCTTCCAGTCCCCTGCAGCCGCCCTGTACCAAACAATTCTCCATTCCCCCGTAGCTCATTTTTCTATATGCCGACTTCTAAATCAACGTCCACTGTGCCTGCATGGCCCTGGCCGCGTGCATACTCGTACGTGCTCCCGTGGTCAGGAGGGTCCTGCGCAGGCACAGTACGAGAAATTCTCTACTGCCTCTGCTCAGTACGCTTCCAGCAACAGGAGCGTGAACGAGGACGTGGGCGGCCAGGGACACACAGACGCAGTGGACGGCCACTGCCAGAAGCTATAGTGAGCCACCGCGGGGGAACGGACGATCGTTTGGTAACTTCATGGGCACAGAGTGGGTGCAGGGGGCAGAAGTCCCAGGTAAGTCAAACTGTGTTTTCCATAGCCCTCTTTCATGATTAAACCTGGCCCATTGCCAGGCAGCCATATCTTTTCTTGAGGAACATAAAAGAGGAATCTTGAGTAGCATTGTTGTCATGTTTACCCAAGGTGGAGGTGTTGCAGTTGACCATTAACTTAATTTAGCCATGACCTGAGGGTGTCCGCTGGTAGACATCTCTGCAGCTCACCTTACCACCCTACAGATACTGTATTGTCTTGAAGCTGCTTCTCAGGCTTTTGGCTCAGATGACAACATGTAGAATCTGTTGTTATCAGTGGGAACAAGGAATGGTCCTCCTCCAGCCTGAGGCACATGCAACCATGAAAGGTCTGCATAAGATGCTGTCTCCAAGAGTCTAGGGGAAGGAATCCTCCAGATCTGTCAGAAGACAACCTAGGCCATTGTACTGTTCAATATTCTGATCAATCTCTAGCTAATGCTGGGAATACACCATAAGTTTTTTCGACAGATAGATGGTTCGATAGATAATTTCTGACACGTCCGATCTGATTTTCGATCGTTTTTCTGATCGATTTTTCATAGAAGTTAATGGAAGTTGATAAGAAAATCAATTGGAAAACCGTTCAGAAAGTCGATCGGAAATGAGATTGGACAGTAAATCTCATCATGTATTGCCAGCATAAGAAGACTAAAACTGTGCTCCGGCTTCAGCTGAGAAAGGACATTTTTTGTCCGTTCTCTGCTCATCTCTAAGTAATCGGCTCCTATTTTATATCCACACTTGTCACTCTGCAACGGATCCAAGAGATCTGCTGCAGTAAGCGGACTGCACTTCTATGCAGTCTGCGATAATCCCGGGCAAGCAGATGTGTTGCCCTATATAGCCAATGGAGATAATGCATCTGCCCCAGGCTGCTGCTGCCACTCCATCCCTGTACACAGCCCAGTGACTGGTAGAAGCATGGGGATCCCCATAGGACTGCAAAAGACCAATGGTAATCCTCAGCAACAGGGAGAATTCTCCTTGGTTCTTGGTGGACCAATAAAAATTCTGTTGTTGCTAGGGAGAATTGGTCAAATGCGGCCTATGGAGAGCCCCATGCTTCTGCCGACCTCCAGGCCAGGGCCGAGGCAGAGGCGAGAGAGGCTCCAGCCTCAGGGCGCAGTGTAAGATGGGGTGCACAACTCACTCAGCTATCATTCCCCTATTGTGTTTGATGCAGAGAGAAATAAGAAAAGGGGATACATAGCAGTGACTGCAAGCCAGATAACTAGAGATTAAGGTGTTGGGGGTCCTGGGGTGCCTCTTAGTCTAATAGCAATCAGTGTGTGATGTTTGTGGTGGGAGGAATGGAGGGGCGCACTTCGGTGTCTCAGCCTTGGGTGCTGGAGGACCTTGTCCCGGCTCTGCTCTGAATACAGAAGCACCTAGCTGTAGCGATTGGCGGTGGGACACGTAAGTGGCGATCGTTTCAGACGGGCGGACGCAGAACGGATGGTGCAGAGCCGGTGCAAAATGGCGGGTGCTTACCGTGCCTGTTTTGCATACGTTCAAGTGGGAACTGAGCCTAATGCCAGAGGTGGACTGACCCTGGGGTGACAACTTAAAGGGAACCTGAAGTGAGAAGAATAAGGAGGCTGCCATTTTCATTCCCCTATAAACAATGGCCTCAATTCACTAAGCTTATCTCCTGTCTTTAATAACGTTTTTTAGAGTGATCACCATGGTGATAAGGCATGTAGTATTCAGAAAACATTTTACCTCAGGCAAACCTAAAGTTAACTCTTCTGTCTTTAAGTTAACTCTTCAATCCTTAAAATAACTCTAGAATTCTAAAGTTAAAACAGTCTGTTAATTAGCTGCGTGTGAAAATAACTACAGAGGAGGTAACAACTACAGAGGAGGTAACTTAACTACATAGGAGGTATCTTAACTACAGAGGAGATAACTTAAGGAATGAAGAGATAAGGTAACTCTTTCACTGTGTGGTGGTAAGTTTTTTTCTCTTGCCTTATTATCTCTAGCATGATCTTAGTGAATTGAGGCCAATGGCCTCAATTCACTAAGATCATGCTGGAGATAATAAGATAAGGCAAGAGAAAACTTACCTCCACACGTGAGAGAGTTATCTTACCTCTTCATTCCTTAAGTTACCTCTCCTGTAGTTAATTTACCTCCTCTCTAGTTAATTTACCTCCTCTGTAGTTAATTTACCTCCTCTGTAGTTATTTTCACATGCAGTTAATTAACAGCCTGTCTTTAACTCTGGAGTTATTTTAAGGATTGGGGAGTTAATTTAACCTCTTGATGACCAGCTAACGCCGATTGGCGTAAACTGGTCGTCTGCGGGTTACCATGGAAACTCTACGTGAACAGCCGGAGAGCCGCCGATCGCGGCTCGCCGGCAAAATGTAAACAGGCGGGGAAGAAATCCCCGCTGTTTACATCATACGGCGCTGCTGCGCAGCAGCGCCGTAAGGCAGATTGGCGATCCCCGGCCTCTGATTGGCCGGGGATCGCCGGCATATGATAGGCTGAAGCCTATCCAATGCGCAGGACGGAAATCCGTCCTGCGCAGCTCACAGGGGGAGGGAGAGGGTGGGAGAGGGACGGAGCGCCGAAAACGTTGCGGAGGGGGGCTTTGAAGAGCCCCCCCTGCAAAGCGCAGCAAGCCGGCGGCGATCAGACCCCCCAGCAGGACATCCCCCTAGTGGGGAAAAAAGGGGGGTAGTCTGATCGCCAAGGCTCACTCCTGATCAGTGCTGCGGGCTGGAGAGCCCACGTAGCACCGATCAGTGCAGAAAGCCCTGGTTGGCAAGTGGTTAAAGACAGAAGAGTTAACTTTAGGTTTGCCTGAGGTAAAATGTTTCCTGAATACTACATGCCTTATCACCATGGTAACAACTCTAGAAGAGTTATTAAAGACAGGAGATAAGTTTAGTGAATTGAGGCCAATGACAGTTGTCTGGCTGTCACACTGAGCTTTTGGCTTGTTTGAGACACACACCTGCAAGAGGAAGAAGCATGCAGCCAGTTGAGTCAGACCACAAAATTTGATCTGCATGCTCATTCTGGGCCAGTGACTAGTATTAGAGGCGGAGCATCAGCACAGGAGTAAGGTAACTGGCACTGTTTACTAAAGAATGAAGATGGCAGCCTCTGTAATCCTCTCACTCAAGGCTGAGCTGAGGCAGGGGCTCAAGAGGCACTGGCCTCTGACGCAGAGCCCTCAGGGTGTGCCTGTGCCCCACAAGTGCCCCTCTCACCCAGCCATATGCATATAACCTCACCCAGCCATATGCATATTATGCGGAGGGAGTTGGAATAGTTATTTGTTTCGGCATTGCCAGGATCCCTCTTTACCCTGTTGCACAGTTGCAGCATCTCTTGTCTATGACCCCCTCTAGTGGCGCCTCTCATTATGTTCAGCACTGTAAGTCAGAGAGGAGATGCTGCAGCAGTGCGACCGGGCAAAGAGGGATACTGGCGGTACTTAGATAGGTAACTATTTCAGCTCTCTCCGCATATTCTGCATACGGGGCAGAGGCTGCCTTATACTCTCACCTTGCAGCGCTGGGTCCCTGGTTTGAATCCCAGCCAGAGCACTATCTGCACGGAGTTTGAATGTTCTCCCCGTGTCTGTGTGGGTTTCCTGCGGGCACTCTGGTTTCTTCCCACATCCCAAAATCAGACCGATAAGTTAATTGGCTTTCTTCTAAATTGGCCCTGGTCTATGATACAATACATACATAGACATATGGCTATGGTAGCTATTAGCTCGTGAGCCCCTCTGAGAGAATACTGTAGGGCAGTGATGGCTAACCTTGGCACTCCAGCTGTGGTAGAACTACAAGTCCCATGAGGCATTGCAATAATCTGACAGCTCTAAGCATAACTCGGGGAGGCAGAGGCATGATGGGATTTGTAGTTTTGTCACAGCTGGAGTGCCAAGGTTAGCCATCACTGCTATAGGGGGTTAGGGGGGAAAAGAGTTGAACTTACCTGGGGCTTCTATAGGTCCCCCGCAGACGTCCTGTGCACACAGCCACTCACCGATGCTCGATCCCCGCCTCCGGTTCACTTCCGGAGTTTGCGACGTTAAAGTCGGAAAACCAACCACTGACTGCGCCTGCGCGGCTGCCTCCTCGCTCCCGCTGACTTCATTGGGAGCGTACTGCGCAGGCGCAGACCGTCCTAGGCCTGCAACGTACACTCCCGGTGACGTCAGCGAGGACGCGGCTGCGCAGGCACTGTGGTTATCCGACTTTAAAATTGCAAATTCCGGAAATGAATTGGAGGCAGGGACCGTAGCATCAGTGAGTGGCTGCACGGGCACAGGACGTCTTCGGGGGACCATTAGAAGCCCCGGGTAAATTCAGCTCTTTTTCCCCCGACCCCTCTACAGTGTCCCTTTAAGTGATAAGACAATAAACTCTGTAAAGTGCTGCGGAATACTAAATGGTAATAACACACTAATAATAACTTCCCTTTTGGTTGGTTCCTTTTACATAATAGTTGTGGTCTGTTCATAATTGATCAGAGGTTTCTCAGTCAGACTTGTGGGAGTCAAACGATCACTGTTAGACTTGATGAAACTGATTGAACTGGCCAGGAAGTTGGCTGTGTTTCGGGTTATTTTTGCGAGAACATTTGTGTCTCCTGTAAAAAATGTGGGGCAGCCAAACCATCCTGCCTAGCCACTTTGACCATTTTCCCATAATCCCCTCCTACAATGAAACCTGAGGCTGTTGCTTGACATATTCACTGTATCTTTTCAAGAGCAGGACAAGACTTCTCCACTATCTTGAGTGGCTTTGTTGTCATCTTTCCCACAATCCCTTTCACCTGTAAAGGTGGAGATGGTGGTATAACTTGACCACTTGATTTAATTTAGCCATGAGCCATGTCCTGAGGGGGAATCCCCTTGTTAACAAGCTTGGTCAATGTACCACCACATACTCTATTGTTTGTCAGCACTTTGAATAGGACTGACCCAGCTTGTTGATTAGTGGAGAATCAAAGGAAACATGTACTTAATTATTCAATTCTATACTAGTAGTAGAGTAGAATTTCCCCACCCCCATTATTTTCTTTCAATAAGCTGAACAGGGCTAGCCCAAAAGGCCCGTACACACTTGTAACTAAAGGTACATAATATCCAATATTGTCAGCTGTAAGCATGCTCACCCAATGCCTTGAGAGACAGCCCTTTGCTATATAGGTGGGTTGCTAGCTTTTAGAGGAGTAACAATGGAAACAGGAAATTTGGGCACCCGCTGGCGGTGGAAATTTGGGGGCTGCCAAAAGCTCCCATTGAATTATGGTTAATAAGGGGAAATTTTGGCACCCGCAGCACCCAATACATATTTGGAGTCGGGGGCCATCCACAATTTGCAGCCATATTTTTTGCTGCAGGCAGGCGGCTCAGAGTCCCAATATTAATCTGCCCAAATTTGCCCACCTTAATAATTATTCAATTGGAATCTATGGCGGCGTTAACGTTAAGGGTTTACCATATCCTAAATGAGTCAAGTTTTGTTAAAGAGAATCAGTAACTGAAAAAACCTCTGAGGAACCGAATCTATAGTACCCACCCACGCTGCCACCCTGGAGCACCCATAGCACCCAGGGTGACAGCGTGGGAGGTCACTATAGATTGGTATGTGCGGGGAGAAGTGTGGAAAGTCGTGCAGGAGGGATGACAGAGCGGCTCTAGCTATACTCTGTATAACTAGAGCTAAAAAGCATCTTTACTTTTTTTAGCTCCAAGGCTCCCCATTGGTCTAATAACAGATGGGTATCAGGAGGAACCCCATTAGTCTGTTAATAGACCAATGGGGCTCCTTTTTAGCTCTCCCTATACTCAGTATAGCTAGAGCGGAGGTGTGTGGCATCGGGTGCGTGTGTCAGCGGAGATCTTCAATCAAGGTCGCAACATGAGCGCATACTGTCGTGGGATCATTTCCGAGGATATGGCGTGGGAACATTTTTTTTTAAAGGTACAGGTAAGTATTTCTGGTTAATTAAGAATAATAAAATACTTGTAATGATCTGCTCTGCTGTCTGCACAGGCGGACAGCTTTTTGATTATTTGTTGGGTCTGAGTGCAGCAGGTCCCTGGAAAAGAGACCTGTCTCCACTCTGCAAGCTGCAGAGTTGCTGTTCTGGGGAGGAATTTGCATCCACTTGTCATGCTTAGCTGCTTCCTCTGATGGCTTGCAGTATAAAAACCATTTCCTCCCAGAATTCCTTGCTGGTCATGATGGTTTGTTCCTGCTAACTTACCTGGAGTCTCAGCCCTTTGCTTACTGTTTGCTAATATTGCTATCTTAGAGTAGTTCCTTGGGAGTGCCCTAGCATTCCTGTTAGCATAGTCAGGTTGTTTATTACCTGTATTGCTTTGTACTGTCTATCTGTTGCGATTGTCTTGTCGCCAGCGGTGGTCGACAAGAGATCGTTCTGTCTCTTGGGATCGCATTTGCCCTAGCGGTAGAGGCGGTGGTTCCTTCTGTACTCTGTCTGGGAGTGTAGCCAGAGCAGCGGTTGCTACTGGCTGCTCTATGTCTGTCTGTCTGTCTGTCTGGAACGAACGCTTGCTGTCGTCTCGGTGAAGTAACCGTTTAGCAAGCGTTCGCGTTCTGTATTGTTTTCGTGCTTCTGTGGTTAGTCAGGGTTGGTACGCTTTGTTGCTATTGCGCTTCTCGTGTGGCGACTGTGCCGTGTACACGCTTTGTCGCTATTGCGCTTAACGTGTGGTGACCGCGTGTAGTTAGTCCTGTCTGCTCCTGTGTGTTGGATTACTGTTTGTTATCAGTTCTGTCTTTATTCTGTTCCTTTGCTCTGTATTACTCAGTCTGGTGTCGCTATTAGCAATTGCCATTCTCGCGATTGCGTTCCCACTTGGTTTTCGTTGTTGTGTGTTCACCGCCGCCGGGTGGCGACTAGATTGGTGGACACATATACATTCTGTCTCTGTCTCTGTGCTCTCTCTCTCTCTCCAAGGGCTTTATTGCCCTATATTGCTTCACCTCGTACAATTCCCATCTGGAATCTGTGGCAGGGCATAGGGTTTATTCCTCTGCACTCCACAGCTCCATCTGCCGCTGGGAATTTCCCTCTACAGGTGCATAGCACGATAGCTGGGTTCTGTTATTTTATACGCTTGTGGAGGATTTCCGCAGTGTCAGCACGCATCTTGTGCGCTGACCGCGGAAATAATTCCCGAATCGTTACAATACTTTTTTTGTTGTGTTTTTATTTCATTTAACCCTTTGTGGAAATGGGTAAGGGGTACTTTGTACCCCTATACTTATTTTGGTACTTATCCGTTAGCCGGGCACATCCGGCAGGTGGCCCTAAACCGTGAGAAATGGAAACATTCCATTTCTAACATTGGCCGCAGCGCAGCAGCCACTTCGCACATTGACCGACCAGAACCCGAAGTGGCCGGCCAGAACGCGAAGTGGCCACACTTCGGGTTCTGGTCGTAACATATACACACGCAAGATGTTTTAGAGCACTTTATGCCTCCAGTTTAAGAATGCAATGTGATTTCTGCCTTTAAAGCCCCATTTCCACTAGCAATCGCTAGCGTTCGCGTTCCGCAAAAGTACAAAATTTCGCGTCAATTTCCCGATGTTTGCGATCACGATTTTGCTATGCTATGCACTGCATAGCAAAATCGCGGCAATAATCGCTCCACCGCGCGTTCACGATCAAGTAAAAAACAAATCGCAGTAGTGGAAATGACCTACCGCAATTCCTATGTTAAAAAAAACGTTGAAAATTTGAAAATCACTAGCGGTTTGCGATTCAGCAATCACACTATAGTGGAAAAGGGCCCTAGGGATTATAACCCTGCTGTGCGTCAAATCCATAATTTTCCCCGGGACTTTTGGCATGTATCCCACTCCGCCATGCCCCCTCCAGGTGTTAGACCCCTTGAAACACTCTGTTTGTAGTTTTGAAAGTTCGCCTGCCCATTGAAGTCTATTGCGGTTTGCGATGATTCGCCGGTTCGAACCAAGAAACGCGGGTTCACGACATCTCTAGTGGTGAAGCAGTAGTGGGTAGGGGTAGTCCCCAGGTCATTTGGGTGCCCGCTCACTGCCGCGCTGCACCATACCTGTAATGTTAATACGTCTATAGCGGTGCAGCAGAAATTTATACCTCGCTATATTGAGGGCACCTATACCTGGCTATACTAGGGGCACCTATACATGGCTATATTGAGGGCACCTATACCTGGCTATACTGGGGATGAGAACCTATACACATACCTCCCAACATTTAACTTTTAGAAAGCAGGACACTTAGGCCACATCCCTGGCCACACCCCCAACCCCCCCCCTAGACACGCCCACCAAAAAGTTTTTCAATATTTTTAATTAATTAATGATATTAATTACTCCCGAAAGGGGAGGCGCGTGAGGGTGCCAGTGGGTGGGCAGAGAGGGGAAAAAAACAATCGAGGCACCAGCCCGGGGATGCGTATGCGGCATGGATGGCTGCCGCCATTAAATTTCTCCCTCCCTCCTAATGTGCCCCCAGTGTCCCCCCCCTCCCCCGCCTGCAGAGTAAAAAATGCGCAGCGGAGCGGGCTGTAACTCTTACCATTGCCTCTCCGCACCGGGATCTCATCTTGTCTTCTCGGCTTCCTGCTTCCTGTGACGTCACAGGAAGCAGGAAGCCGAGAAGCCAAGATGAGATCCCGGTGCGGAGAGGCAATGGTAAGAGTTACAACCCGCTCCGCTGCGCATTTTTTACTCTGCGAGGGGAAGGGGACACTGGGGGCACATTAGGAGGGAGGGAGGGAGAAACTTATTGGCGGCGGCCATCCATGCCGCATACGCATCCCCGGGCTGGTGCCTCGATCGTTTTTTTACCCCTCTCTCCCCAGCGGCCGGAACTAAGGGGGGGGGGGGCAGCGCGGGACAGCGGGAGGGCCCCCCTTAATCGGGACCGTCCCGACGAAAACGGGACGGTTGGGGGCTATGTATACCTGGCTATATTGGAGGCACCTATACCTGGCTATCTGTACTGGGGGCACCAGGCAGTGAGTTCCGTGTGCCGAAACCACCTGTTTCGGCACCTACACCTGGGGTGGGAGGGGGGGGGGGGGCATCCAAATTTTCTCAGGGGGGGGGGGGGGCGAGAGATTTCTAGGTACCCCCCTGCCTGGAGTCATTGGTTTCATAAACTAAGGATTCTGAGTTGGAGTCGGATGATTTTTGTACCGACTCCACAGCCCTAGTGAAATGCTCAAAACCTTATGTGATGCTAATTAATTCTATTGTATTGTCGCATACGGTAAAAAAATGGGATTCTATAGTACGACCGTAAAGGTGCCCATATATCAGACGATGTATGGGCAGATCGACCAAGAGACAGATCTCTCTCTGTTTAAAGACAGTTAACCATTTGCACACTCACATGCACATCGCAGAAATTAAACAGAGGCGCCAACAGGATAAAATATGCTGAAAACTTTAAAATTGCTGAGGAGGCAGTGGTGGACTTACCTCCTCAAAGCAGACATGAAACTGTCAATTTTCAAAGGTTTAGATTTATTAATATACTCCAGAACACAGTTGCAACGCGTTTCAAGACAGAGGCGCTAGGCCGAGACATAGACACTTGTTGCTGTATGCTCTATCCCCTATTGCCTGATGAAGCGGGGCCACACCTACGAAACGCGTTGCAACTGTTTTCTGGAGTATATTAATAAATCTAAACCTTTGAAAATTGACAGTTTCATGTCTGCTTTGAGAAGGTAAGTCCACCACTGCCTCCTCAGCAATTTTAAAGTTTTTAGCATATTTTATCCTGTCTGCGCCTCTGTTCAATTCCTGCGATACCTGTGTCCACCCCTGGTGGAGGGGTGATATACCCCCTTCTTTACGATCTACAGAGAGCGACTTCTTATTCCTTAATGGGGGTACAGGTCTTAAAGAGAATCTGTACTCTAAAATTCTTACAATAAAAAGCATACCATTCTATTCATTATGTTCTCCTGGGCCCCTCTGTGCTGTTTCTGCCACTCCCTGCTGCAATCCTGGCTTGTAATTGCCATTTTTATCCAGTGTTTACAAACAAAAGACATAACAAGTGATAGGCTGAGAGTAGCTCAGTGTGCGAGTCATACAGAGTGTGCAGGGGGCCTGGAGAGGGTGTGTATAGCTTCTATCCAATCACAAGCAGCACAGCACATTCCAGCCTGACTGCCTCAGCCTGACAGAGGAGAGAAGATTAGATCATATAACAGAGATAACACAGCCACTGTGCAACTATGAAAGGCAGCAGTAATCCAGACCACATTAGAACAGCTATAGGAACTTATAGGATAGAAGAAATAAGGATGAAAATTTTGTTACAGAGTCTCTTTAATCTCCCCATCTGCATTTACAGTGGTTGCCTATTAGGTAACCCTGGTTTGTGCGTATCAATTTACTTACTTACGCTATCCATCAAATCCAATACAAACTACACTATATTGGGCTCTCTGTGTTTCTCCTTTTGTACTCACATGCGCATGTTCATACAGATGCATTTACAGAAATCTATCACCCAGGAACCACTGCTATCCCTACAGCTAAGTTAAAAGCCGGGGTCTTAGTTACAAAATAATGCATTCCCTTGCCTAGTCACCTACACTGCGCAGAAGTACCCAGGTGATCATCGGTATCCTGACTCTGGCCCTGTAAAGGTGGCCATACACTTATTGATTTGCAGCAGATTCGACCATCAGATAGATTTCCGTCAGATGCCTGTCAAGTCGAAACTGACAGGAATCTGTGTGTCACACACTAGGAACAAGTTTCCAATAGATTTCATACTGAAATCTATTGGAAATCGATCTAAATGCATTATTGGACCATTAGATCCAATGCAACTCTATGGGCCATCGATCTGCTGTGAGCAGCAGATCGACCGAGATTTTTCATCCTGTCAGATAGATCAAATCGTTCGAAATCGATCAAAATCGGCCGCAAATTGATCAATCGATAGATTTGATAGGATCGATTTCTGATCAATCTATTCCATAGACTCGATCGATGGCTGTAATCAACCAATGTATGGGCCCCTAAATGGGACTCCGAGCACCTCTCATGGGCATGCCTTTAAGACTCCGACCAGTACTGCAAAGAAATTAAAGATGCAATTATGTAGCTTGTGCTCTCCTCTTTCATTTGATGCCTGAATCGCTGTTCTACACCAAATAGTTTTCATTTGATTTCAATTTAAAAATCGTGGCTGCCATCTTGGCTATATTATAACTTCCGGGTCACCCCTGTCTTCTCTGTTAGAGAAGTGCATCACTGAATGAAGCAGGAAGAGGAAGTGACACGCATGGCCATTGCAAGAGGCTCCTCCAGAGGGGTCATAACACGACTTTGTTGGAAGTCGTCTGGCTTAAAGGCATGCCCATGAGAGGGGCTCGGAGTCCCTTTAATATGCATAGTGTAGACATGCAAACAAACATTGCTAAAGATTAGGAGCACATATCCTGACCTCCTCTCCTGGGACAGATAGTGCATCAAACTGATCCTAAAAAGGGAGATAAAAAAATATATCCATATCCACCACACACACCAGCATAAGCTGTGTGTATATGGACAAAGGTTAGTCAGGGGAAGGAGGGAGTGCACTGGATTAAACCCTGGCCACAAGGGTCAGTTACAAGAAAAAACATATATCCAGGCACATCACCTCAAGTTAGGACATTTAAATAAGCTATTAAGGAGATGCAAAAGTGGGTGTGGTCAGCAAAATGGCAAAGACAGCTAACCCTTTGCACACTCTCATGTTCATACAAATGCATTCACATGAATCAATCATCCAGGAACCACTGCTATCCCTACAGCTAAGTTAAAAGCCAGGGTCTTAGTTACAAAAGAATACATTCTCTTGTGTCGTCACCTACGATGCACAGAAGTTCCCAGGTATTCGTAGGTGTCCTAACTCTGGCCCTGTAACATGCATAGTGCAGACATGCAAACATTCATTGCATCAAACCTATCTAAAGATTAGGAGCACATATCCTGAGCATAACTAAGACCGCGAAGTTACTCTTATAGAGACTTTCAGCTCGTGTGTATCAGACTTCTGAAGATAAGCCATTTTGGGGGAAAGGGGGTGGAGTCAGTGGCGTTCCTAGGGCATTTGACACCCGGGGCTGGGTATTATAAGACACCCGCACCCCCCAAAAAAGGAGCGAGTGTGGCAAACTACGCGTGTCACAGCAGGTAATGGCAGGTATAGGTGCTCCCAGTATAGGTAATATAGTTGCCCCAGTATATGTAATAAAGTTGCCCCCAGTATAGATAGCTAGTATAGTTGCCCCCAGTATAGCTGCCCCAGTATAGGTAGTATAGTTGTCCGTAGTATAGTTGCCCCAGTATAGGTAGCTATTATAGTTGCCCCCAGTATAGGTAATATAGTTGCCCTAGTAAAGTTTCAACCCAGTGCAGCTAGTATAGTTGCCCCAGTATATAGTATAGTTGCCCCAGTGTAGCTAGTATAGTTGCCCCCAGTATAGCTTCCCCCAGTGTAGCTAGCGTAGTTGCCTCCAGTGTAGCCAGCGTAGTTGCCCCCAGTGTAGCCAGCGTAGTTGCCCCCAGTGTAGTTGCCCCCAGTGTAGTTGCCCCCAGTGTAGCCAGCACAGTTGCCCCCAGTGTAGTTGCCCCCAGGGTAGCCAGCATAGTTGCCCCCAGTGTAGTTGCCCCAGAAGGGGAAGAAGCACTAGAAGGAGAGGCAGTTGGGACAGCGGTGGGAAGGGAGGACCATAACCCCCCTCACCTGGGTCCCCTCCTTCTGCCTCTCTCCCCCTCCAGAATAGCGGCGGCAAGGAGGCTCAGCAGGCGCGGCGGGTGGGTGGAGGTTTACTTATCTTCTAACTTCCTCGTTCCAAGCGCTGGAGCAGCGTCCCCCTCATCACAGGTCTCCGCCATCAATGTCACCCACTCTGCCTCCACCCACCAGTAGTGTTGTCCGGATCATGAACGATTCGGATCTTTGATCCGAATCTATTTTGTGAGTCGAATCATCCGAATCATCAAAATGAGTGATTCGGATCACAAAAGGGGCGGGGCCAGGAGCGACACGCCCCCTCTCAGCGGGCAGCGGGGTCCTGGAAGCAGAGCAGAGATGGATCGCTCTGTTGGAGGGGACTCAGGGGAGCCAGCCTTGCAGGGAGACAGGTAGAGGGGACATGGGTGCCACTGCCAGATATGTGTAGAGCACACATACTGGCTATAACGTGCTGCTCATTACAGGCTGTCTGTTCCGTAGTTGTGCACAGGGAACACATTGGAAAATTTTGGCTCAGCACAGCTCAGTAACTTTGCAGGCACTGTGATTGCAGCGCAGTATGATCCTCACAGACTCTGCACTAAACAGCTGCACTTCACTTCTGGGAATGCTTTCTTTCACTGTGCGACGTTTCCATTCAAGGTATACAGATGAACATGTAGGTGAAATATATGTAAAGCATGATTGCAGCATTGTGGGTATTGTGTGCAAACATTTCTGCTCTCTGCTCGTCCCTCCTCCCTTCTCTGTCCACTCATTGCCCTCTGTCCATCTTCTCCCCTTCTCTGTGTGTCCAACCCCCTCCCCTTCTCCTGTCCTGCTAGTCATTTCACCCCCGAATGCTTCCCTTGTAAAATGATCCGAGATTCGGATCAAAGATCCGGATCTTTTCAATGATCCGATTCGAATCATCCGGATCATTGAAAAGATCCGAACTTCCCATCTCTACCCACCAGCCGCGCCTCCTTTCCTCCACTATTCTGGAGGGGAAGAGAGCAGAAGGAGGGGACCCAGGTGAGGGAGGGGGGTTATGGCCCCCCTCTCCGCCGCTGTCCCCACTGCCCCTCCTTCTAGTGCTTCTTCCCCTCCTTCCTGCTCTGCCACTGTAGGGGCCGGGGGGCTTGGCAACACCCCCTTGCCTGTCAATCACCCGGTGCACCACGCCCCCCTGCGCCCTATGATAGGAACGCCTCTGGGTGGTGTAGAGGGGGTTTAGGTCTTTCCTATTGGCACAGTCATGAGTGGTGGGTGGGGGAGAGTATAGTTTTGAACACTAAGGGAAATTAAACTATGTTTAGAGGCAGCAAAGTATGAAATGCTGGCAGAGGCTGGCAGACCGTGGACCCTCACACTGCAGATAATACCAAGCACCAATATTGCACTATCAACTTTTTACCACATGCCAAAAACACGATAGAACTGTAAACATACACTGCAAGAACAATAGGTTGTTTACATTTAGTGTGTTTTTCATTCAAACTGAAAGCAGGTTGTTTATTACTGGACACTGCTCACAAAAAGCGTTACATGGCTATGGAGAACGCAAGTGCTTATGCGCTGTGCAGGAACGTAACTAGAAAGCACTGGACCCTCCTATGAAAGTTTGTATGCCTCCCACCCCCACCAAAAAAAGAAATTGGAAAGGCAGGATCTAAAAAAAAAAAAACATACTCCTTACAGTATAGGTAGCAATGCAGAGGTGCACCCAGTATAGGTAGCAAGGCATAGGTGCCCCCAGTATAGGTAGCTTGATATAGTTGCCCCCAGTATAGGTAGACAGGTATAGGTGCCCTCAGTATAGGTAGCCAGGTATAAGTGCCCCCACTATAGGTAGCCAGCTATATTTGCCCCAGTATTGGTAGCCAGGTATAGGTGCCCCCAGCATAGGTAGCCAGGTATAGGTGCCCCCAGTATAGGTAGTCAGGTATAAGTCCCCCCAGTATAGGTAGCCAGCTATAGTTGCCCCCAGTATTAGTAGCCAGCTATAGTTGCCCCCAGTATTGGTAGCCAGGTATAGGTGCCCCCAGTATAGTTAGCCAGGTATACGTGCCCCCAGTATAGGTAGTAAGCTAAAGTTGCCCCCAGTATTGGTAGCCAAGTATACGTGCCCCCAGTATAGGTGCCCCCAGTATAGGAAGCCAGCTATAGTTGCCCCCAGTATTAGTAGCCAGGTATAGGTGCCCCCAGTATAGGTAGCCAGCTATAGTTGCCCCCAGTATTAGTAGCCAGCTATAGTTGCCCCCAGTATTGGTAGCCAGGTATAGGTGGCCCCAGTATAGGTAGCCAGGTATACGTGCCTCCAGTATAGGTAGTAAGCTAAAGTTGCCCCCAGTATTGGTAGCCAAGTATACGTGCCCCCAGTATAGGTGCCCCCAGTATAGGAAGCCAGCTATAGTTGCCCCCAGTATTAGTAGCCAGGTATAGGTGCCCCCAGTATAGGAAGCCAGCTATAGTTGCCCCCAGTATTGGTAGCCAGGTATAGTTGCCCTCAGCATAGGTAGCCAGGTATAGGTGCCCCCAGTATAGGTAGTCAGGTATAAGTCCCCCCAGTATAGGTAGCCAGCTATAGTTGCCCCCAGTATTAGTAGCCAGCTATAGTTGCCCCCAGTATTGGTAGCCAGGTATAGGTGCCCCCAGTATAGGTAGCCAGGTATACGTGCCCCCAGTATAGGTAGTAAGCTAAAGTTGCCCCCAGTATTGGTAGCCAAGTATACGTGCCCCCAGTATAGGTGCCCTCAGTATAGGAAGCCAGCTATAGTTGCCCCCAGTATTAGTAGCCAGGTATAGGTGCCCCCAGTATAGGAAGCCAGCTATAGTTGCCCGCAGTATTGGTAGCCAGCTATAGTTGCCCTCAGCATAGGTAGCCAGGTATAGGTGCCCCAGTATAGGTAGCTAAGTATAAGTGCCCCCAGCATAGGTAGCCAGATATAGGTGCCCCAGTATAGGTAGCCAGATATAGTTGCCCCCAGTATTAGTAGCCAGGTATAGGTGCCCCCAGTATAGGAAGCCAGCTATAGTTGCCCCCAGTATTAGTAGCCAGGTATAGGTGCCCCCAGTATAGGTAGCCAGCTATAGTTGCCCCCAGTATAGGTAGCCAGCTATAGTTGCCCCCAGTATAGGTAGCCAGGTATAGGTGCCCCCAGTATAGGTAGCCAGGTATACGTGCCCCCAGTATAGGTAATATAGTTGCCCTAGTAAAGTTTCAACCCAGTGCAGCTAGTATAGTTGCCCCAGTATATAGTATAGTTGCCCCAGTGTAGCTAGTATAGTTGCCCCCAGTATAGCTTCCCCCAGTGTAGCTAGCGTAGTTGCCTCCAGTGTAGCCAGCGTAGTTGCCCCCAGTGTAGCCAGCGTAGTTGCCCCCAGTGTAGTTGCCCCCAGTGTAGCCAGCACAGTTGCCCCCAGTGTAGTTGCCCCCAGGGTAGCCAGCATAGTTGCCCCCAGTGTAGTTGCCCCAGAAGGGGAAGAAGCACTAGAAGGAGAGGCAGTTGGGACAGCGGTGGGAAGGGAGGACCATAACCCCCCTCACCTGGGTCCCCTCCTTCTGCCTCTCTCCCCCTCCAGAATAGCGGCGGCAAGGAGGCTCAGCAGGCGCGGCGGGTGGGTGGAGGTTTACTTATCTTCTAACTTCCTCGTTCCAAGCGCTGGAGCAGCGTCCCCCTCATCACAGGTCTCCGCCATCAATGCCACCCACTCTGCCTCCACCCACCAGTAGTGTTGTCCGGATCATGAACGATTCGGATCTTTGATCCGAATCTATTTTGTGAGTCGAATCATCCGAATCATCAAAATGAGTGATTCGGATCGCAAAAGGGGCGGGGCCAGGAGCGACACGCCCCCCTCTCAGCGGGCAGCGGGGTCCTGGAAGCAGAGCAGAGATGGATCGCTCTGTTGGAGGGGACTCAGGGGAGCCAGCCTTGCAGGGAGACAGGTAGAGGGGACATGGGTGCCACTGCCAGATATGTGTAGAGCACACATACTGGCTATAACGTGCTGCTCATTACAGGCTGTCTGTTCCGTAGTTGTGCACAGGGAACACATTGGAAAATTTTGGCTCAGCACAGCTCAGTAACTTTGCAGGCACTGTGATTGCAGCGCAGTATGATCCTCACAGACTCTGCACTAAACAGCTGCACTTCACTTCTGGGAATGCTTTCTTTCACTGTGCGACGTTTCCATTCAAGGTATACAGATGAACATGTAGGTGAAATATATGTAAAGCATGATTGCAGCATTGTGGGTATTGTGTGCAAACATTTCTGCTCTCTGCTCGTCCCTCCTCCCTTCTCTGTCCACTCATTGCCCTCTGTCCATCTTCTCCCCTTCTCTGTGTGTCCAACCCCCTCCCCTTCTCCTGTCCTGCTAGTCATTTCACCCCCGAATGCTTCCCTTGTAAAATGATCCGAGATTCGGATCAAAGATCCGGATCTTTTCAATGATCCGATTCGAATCATCCGGATCATTGAAAAGATCCGAACTTCCCATCTCTACCCACCAGCCGCGCCTCCTTTCCTCCACTATTCTGGAGGGGAAGAGAGCAGAAGGAGGGGACCCAGGTGAGGGAGGGGGGTTATGGCCCCCCTCTCCGCCGCTGTCCCCACTGCCCCTCCTTCTAGTGCTTCTTCCCCTCCTTCCTGCTCTGCCACTGTAGGGGCCGGGGGGCTTGGCAACACCCCCTTGCCTGTCAATCACCCGGTGCACCACGCCCCCCTGCGCCCTATGATAGGAACGCCTCTGGGTGGTGTAGAGGGGGTTTAGGTCTTTCCTATTGGCACAGTCATGAGTGGTGGGTGGGGGAGAGTATAGTTTTGAACACTAAGGGAAATTAAACTATGTTTAGAGGCAGCAAAGTATGAAATGCTGGCAGAGGCTGGCAGACCGTGGACCCTCACACTGCAGATAATACCAAGCACCAATATTGCACTATCAACTTTTTACCACATGCCAAAAACACGATAGAACTGTAAACATACACTGCAAAAACAATAGGTTGTTTACATTTAGTGTGTTTTTCATTCAAACTGAAAGCAGGTTGTTTATTACTGGACACTGCTCACAAAAAGCGTTACATGGCTATGGAGAACGCAAGTGCTTATGCGCTGTGCAGGAACGTAACTAGAAAGCACTGGACCCTCCTATGAAAGTTTGTATGCCTCCCACCCCCACCAAAAAAAGAAATTGGAAAGGCAGGATCTAAAAAAAAAAAAAAAAAAAAAAAAAACATACTCCTTACAGTATAGGTAGCAATGCAGAGGTGCACCCAGTATAGGTAGCAAGGCATAGGTGCCCCCAGTATAGGTAGCTTGATATAGTTGCCCCCAGTATAGGTAGACAGGTATAGGTGCCCTCAGTATAGGTAGCCAGGTATAAGTGCCCCCACTATAGGTAGCCAGCTATATTTGCCCCAGTATTGGTAGCCAGGTATAGGTGCCCCCAGCATAGGTAGCCAGATATAGGTGCCCCCAGCATAGGTAGCCAGATATAGGTGCCCCCAGTATAGGTAGTCAGGTATAAGTCCCCCCAGTATAGGTAGCCAGCTATAGTTGCCCCCAGTATTAGTAGCCAGCTATAGTTGCCCCCAGTATTGGTAGCCAGGTATAGGTGCCCCCAGTATAGTTAGCCAGGTATACGTGTCCCCAGTATAGGTAGTAAGCTAAAGTTGCCCCCAGTATTGGTAGCCAAGTATACGTGCCCCCAGTATAGGTGCCCCCAGTATAGGAAGCCAGCTATAGTTGCCCCCAGTATTAGTAGCCAGGTATAGGTGCCCCCAGTATAGGTAGCCAGCTATAGTTGCCCCCAGTATTAGTAGCCAGCTATAGTTGCCCCCAGTATTGGTAGCCAGGTATAGGTGGCCAGGTATACGTGCCTCCAGTATAGATAGTAAGCTAAAGTTGCCCCCAGTATTGGTAGCCAAGTATACGTGCCCCCAGTATAGGTGCCCCCAGTATAGGAAGCCAGCTATAGTTGCCCCCAGTATTAGTAGCCAGGTATAGGTGCCCCCAGTATAGGAAGCCAGCTATAGTTGCCCCCAGTATTGGTAGCCAGGTATAGTTGCCCTCAGCATAGGTAGCCAGGTATAGGTGCCCCCAGTATAGGTAGTCAGGTATAAGTCCCCCCAGTATAGGTAGCCAGCTATAGTTGCCCCCAGTATTAGTAGCCAGCTATAGTTGCCCCCAGTATTGGTAGCCAGGTATAGGTGCCCCCAGTATAGGTAGCCAGGTATACGTGCCCCCAGTATAGGTAGTAAGCTAAAGTTGCCCCCAGTATTGGTAGCCAAGTATACGTGCCCCCAGTATAGGTGCCCTCAGTATAGGAAGCCAGCTATAGTTGCCCCCAGTATTAGTAGCCAGGTATAGGTGCCCCCAGTATAGGAAGCCAGCTATAGTTGCCCGCAGTATTGGTAGCCAGCTATAGTTGCCCTCAGCATAGGTAGCCAGGTATAGGTGCCCCAGTATAGGTAGCTAAGTATAAGTGCCCCCAGCATAGGTAGCCAGATATAGGTGCCCCAGTATAGGTAGCCAGATATAGTTGCCCCCAGTATTAGTAGCCAGGTATAGGTGCCCCCAGTATAGGAAGCCAGCTATAGTTGCCCCCAGTATTAGTAGCCAGGTATAGGTGCCCCCAGTATAGGTAGCCAGCTATAGTTGCCCCCAGTATAGGTAGCCAGCTATAGTTGCCCCCAGTATAGGTAGCCAGGTATAGGTGCCCCCAGTATAGGTAGCCAGGTATACGTGCCCCCAGTATAGGTAGCCAGGTATAGGTGCCCACAGTATTGGTAACCAGGTATAGGTACCCCCAGTATAGGTAGCCAGATATACTGTAGATGCCCGCTGTGATCGGGAAACCATACACAAAAAGGCGCACCTGGAACCGAACGTTTCAAGTGGAAACAGACCCTAAAGGAGTTTACCTGTCTGCATCATTTACTATTAGTAATGGACAAAAACAGGACAGTTCATTTGCAAAAAAAAAAAATCTTTAATATGAAGCCACACTGGACAGTCAGTAAGGAGATAGAAAAAAAAAACTTTAAAAAATTAAAAAAAACATTTTTGCTGTAGTACTATATGGGGACCATCAGCAGTACAAAAATTCAACACAAGGATAATCATCAGGGAGTAAATACAACAAAAAAACAATACAGAGACAATCAGCAAGATAAGGGTACAAAATATAAATGATCATTCCGGAAAAGGTACAATATAAAGATACAAGCAAAGTCTCTTGTCCGATGACTCCATTATAAAAAAAAACAAAATACAAATAGACACACATCTTTAGAGATGGCCCGATCGGTTCGCATGCGAACAGTTCCAGGCGAACATTCGGTGGTTCGCGTTCGACCAGCGAACGTGAACTTTTGCAGAAGTTCGATTCGCCCCCATAGTGCGCCATTAGGGTCAACTTTGACACTCTACATCGCAGCCAGCAGGCACATTGTAGCCAATTAGGCTACACTCTCTCCTGGAGCCACTCCCCCCTTATAAAAGGCAGGCAGCCCCGGGCTTAACACTCACTCGCGTACCTGCATTACTTAGTGAAGGGACAGCTGCTGGCAGACTCTCATAGGGAAAGATTAGTTAGGCTCTTGTAGGCTTGTTAGATTGCTCCTGGCTGATTGTTATTGCTACAACAGCACCCCTAAACAGCTCTTTTGAGAACTAATGTTCTCCTCATGTGGTTTTTTTTTTTTTGTGTTGCCCACTGACACTGGCATTATATAGCCCTGGCTGTTGCAGCTGGACCTTGGAAATAGTTATTACTGTGCCAGCCAGGCCCTGCCTAACTATCTATACTGGGACACCTACCTATGCCTACCTAACTACTGGGGCACCTACTTACCTATACTGGGACACCTACCTACCTACCTATACTAGGGCACCTACCTATGGCTACCTACCTATACTAGGACTTCTACCTATGCCTAGCTAACTACTGGGGCACCTACCTATGCATATCTACCTATACTGGGACACCTACCTATGCCTACCTACCTATACTGGGACTCCTACCTATGCCTAGCTAACTACTGGGGCACCTACCTATGCCTACCTACCTATACTGGGACTCCTACCTATGCCTACCTACCTATACTGGGACTCCTACCTATGCCTAGCTAACTACTGGGGCACCTACCTATGCCTATCTACCTATAATGGGACTCCTACCTGTGCCTACTTACCTTTACCGGGACTCCTACCTATGCCTAGCTAACTGCTGGGGCACCTACCTATGCCTACCTCCCTATACTGGGGCACCTACCTATGCCTACCTACCTATACTGGGGCACCTACCTATGCCTTCCTACATACAAAAAGATAATAAGGTTGTTGCTTCATTGTGGACAGACGAAATTTGATCAGATGGACAGTCACTGTTGTTCTATCATTGAGCTACCACAGCCCGGCGACCATATGGGCTTATAAAACCGCTATCGCCACGGTGCGCACCAGTCCAGCACGGCTGTCACTACGCAAACAGCTGTTTGCGGTGCATTACACAGTGAGTTTGGTGTGTCAGTGTGAAGCAGTACTCTAATTACACTCCCTGATTGATGTATACACATGCAAGATGTTTTAAAGAGAATCTGTACTCTAATATTCTTACAATAAAAAGCATACCATTCTATTCATTATTTTCTCCTGTGCCCCTCTGTGCTGTTTCTGCCACTCTCTGCTGCAATCCTGGCTTGTAATTAACAGTTTTAGGCAGTGTTTACAAACAAACTAACCAGCTTCTAATAGGCTCAGCTAAGCATAGAGTGTGAGTCATTCAGAGTATGCAGGGGGCCTGCAGAGGGTGTGTATCGCTTCTACCAATCACAAGCAGCCCTGCACATTCCACACAATCAAGCTTTAGCCCGACAAACAGGACAGAGGAAAGATACATTGATTTATTACAGAGACAGTGCAGTTAGGAAAGACTGCAGTAAGCCAGAGCAGATTAGAACAGGCATAGGAACTTATAGGATAGAAGAACTAAGGCTGAAAAATGTGTTACAGAGTCTCTTTAATGCACTTTAGTCCTGCAATTTAGCATTCAATGTGATTTAAAACACTGCTTTGCGTCAAATCCAGATTTTTCCCCGGGACTCTATCCCACTCATCCATGCCCCCCTCCAGGTGTTGGACCCCTTGAAACATACTTTCCATAACTTTTGTGGCCAGCATAAATGTTTCTAGTTTTCAAAGTTCGCCGCATCCTCATTGAAGTCTATTGCGGTTCGCGAAAGTTCGCGCAAACCAAACCTTTTGCGGAAGTTCGCGAACCCCGTTTGTGAACCTAAAATCGGAGGTTCGGGCCATCTCTAATCATCTTTTTTTTTTTAAAGTTACATTTTTTTTTTGTCCGCAGCCATCTCTTTTAATAGTATGTTACAGAAGATTCTGATAATTCTTCTTTGTATTTATAGCAACATTCCAATTTTGATGTCCAGGGGGAAAATACTGTATTTTTGGACTAAAGACTAATTTTTTCTCCCCAAAAGTGGGGAAAAAAAGTCACTGCATCTTATAGTCCAAATGCAGGGAGTTCCTGACTTGTGAACGCTGCCAATACGAACCTCCATCCCACCACAATGTCGGGGACTTCCTGTACTGTGCCTATTCAGAGGAGGACACAGGGACAAACGGAGGACAAGGGGACAAACGGAGGACACAAGGGGGGCACAAAGGGGCATAGAGGTGGACACAAGGGGGACAGAGGAGGATATGGGGGGTACAAAGGAGGACACAAGAGGTACAAGGGGGCATAGGAAGAGGTAAGCTTGCGGGGATGTTATCCCCATCACCCTCCCATTCCTAACTCTTCGCTTAAAGTGGGATTGTCAGCCACAAAATCAAATTCAATTTACCTACTGCCCTATATTTATTATGTAGTCTACATCCAGACCTTGCTTTGCAATCATTCCAATATAATCATAAATGTTTCTGCTGTAATAAATCTTATCTCATTCAGCCTGGCTCCTCGTAATGCAAAATTTCAAGAAAAATCATAACTAATTTTGTTTGTAATAGCAAAGTTCCCATACATGCTATTGTCACCAAAATTGCAATGTATATTAAGGAGAAGAGTGGGAACAAGTCAAAAAATTTTTTTCAAAAAGTCCTTGTAGTTTTTGAGAAAATCAGTTTTATAAATGCAAAGGAAACAAATGTTTTTCAAACTCCGAAAAATTACAATTAAACCATTTTTCTTTCACATTTTAAAATCAATAGCAAGTATGGGGGCTTTGTCCGATAGCAAGTACCTCTTAAGTCAGCACGAAGTTAGGAATGGGTTACACAGTCAGTTGAATGTCCAATTGTAATTATGTATGGCCGTAATTGTGAAAATTTACCCAAAATTTTGCGTAATCGTAATTAGGAGATTACAATAAGCACTAGTCGTATATCAGAGACTCACATACCCAGAATTACCATTTCCTCTGTAACAGTGTGGATCAATCGCTAATAACAAGAGATCAGCTGTTTTGACAATTTATATCATTAGCTTTGAATATATATATATTATTTTTTTTGATGAACATTTAATATATTACACGTTTTTATTTCATGCTATATTTAAAAGGTCTTCACAATGTACTGTATAACAACAGATAAAAAAGACACAAGGGTTAAAACCCTCCTGGCAGTCTATTAAAAACCGCCAGGGGGCAGCGCAGCCGTTTTTTTAAAATATTTTTTTTTAAATCATGCAGCAAGCCCAGGGCTCGCTACATGATAGCCGCTGTGCAGCGGCATCCTCCCACCCACTTCAATCGCCTCCGGCGATCTGCGATCAGGAAATCCCGTTCAAAGAACTGGAGGGTTTCCCCCGTCGCCATGGCGGCGGGCGGGATGACGTCATCGACATCGTGATGTCATTGGGAGTCCCGATCCACCCCTCAGCGCTGCCTGGCGCTGATAAGCCAGGCTGCACAAGGGGTCTGAGGGGGGGGGGCGCGCGGCGGGTAGCGGCAAATGGGCGCGGAGCGGCGGCGATCGGTATGCACACGCAGCTAGCAAAGTGCTAGCTCCGTGTAGCAAAAAAAAATTATGCAAATCGGCCCAGCAGGGCCTGAGAAATCTTTCTGCGCAGCTTAGCCCGAACTACGTTCGGGGTTACCGCCAGGAAAGTTAAAAAAAACAGGGACTTCAAAAGCCTTGGGAGAAAAACATTAAACACAACAGCCCGTATGCAATTTACTTTTTCTCCAGAGTTTTCTCCTAAGAGACAATGTTTCCTTTTCTATTTAAAATAACTTTTCATCACTTTGCAATTAAACAAAAATACCAAAAAGTAGGGGAAGAAGTACTATCAAGACTATTTTGAGCATTTTCTGGCTTGCTGGTGGCTTAAAGTGGATCCGAGATAAACTTTTACTCATTGCATAATTGTGTTCCTTTCATATAGTTTATAGGGCATTTCTCAAGCCAAATACTTTTTTGTTGTGTTTTAATACTCATAATTCCCTATAAACTAAACAAGCCTCACCCACAGCTCCTTTTGTGCCTTGGCACTGTAGCAAGGGCTTATGGGAGCTCAGTCTGGGCAGGAGGAGGTGGAGGTTACTAGCCATTGATTTCAGAGGCAGAGGGGAGGAGGGGACTGAATTTACACAGGCAAGCTGATAGCATCTCCAGCCCTCAGCCTGTGACAATGTGACAAACAGAACATGGCTGCCCTCATTATATCACAGGAATCAATTATTATAAACTTTTGAAGCTGTTAGCAGCTAGATATGCTGTCTAAACTTTAGATAAGATATATAGACAAGTTACTTGTTATAGTTAGATTTTCATCTCGGATCCGCTTTAAAGGGCGTTTTATTGATAAGTTTAAAAATATCACCTGGTAGAAAACTCAGGAGAAAAAGTTAATTGCATATGCGCCAAAAAGTTTGTTGCACAGCAGACCGAAGGGGAGGAGCTCTTAAGGTGGCCATACATGGTACAGTTTTTCATTTCTTTTTCGATAATTTAGTTCGATTATTCCTTTAGATCGAATATAAAGATTTTTTCCAGCATGTCCGATTAGATTTTTCTCAAAAAAAAAAAAACGGGATAAAAATTTGCCTTTTTCAAACATAAGGTACTTGTGATGCTATGTAAAGCAGAATAAATCTAAAAATAATCGCTCCATTATGGAGGACAAAAATAAATCATGAAATATAAATGGAACCTTAATTTTGATTCCCGATAGGCCTTCCATTAGGCGTAGTTTGTGGGCACACAACCCCTCGATATTCTTTTGTCAATATTCTTTTTACATTAATTTTCACAAAATTAATGTTAAATTTGTTTTTCGAGTGAAAATGCCATCGAAAAGTAGTTTTATTACTTTTCTCATTTGTCACGCTTCTCGTGAATTTTTTAGCGTTTTTGGGGTAATTTTGTTTTTTGTAATAAAAATATCTTTTTTTTTCCCCACTTTTTTTTTTTTTTTTGCAATTTCACAGTAAAATATTGATTTTTCGCATTTTTGGTTAAATTTTTTTGCAGTAAAAATATATTTTTCTCCTGCGTTTTTGCGGTAAAATATCGATCTTTTGCGTTTTTGCAAAAAACGTAAACACACCAACTATTTTTGCTAACATTTTTTCAAATTTAAAAAAAACAGCATTTTTCGACGCGAAAATGACTGCTGAAAATTTGCACGCAACACTGCTCGATGCCCAAGGGCATTTCCATGAGGCACAGTTTGCTGGTCGGCGCAGCTGTGAGCAAGCGCCCACTCATCACCGGGGACACACCCACCTTGTTCTCACCCCTCTGTGTTGTACGCACTTTGTTTTCCTTCTGCCGTCGACGACGACTTAAAGGTTTTGCGATACAATTTGTAATACTGTAGTGCCGCCTCCATTACATCTGCTTGGAGTTCTACTTCTGATTCAGTTTGTGGCTAAGCACACAGCTGAAGGATTTGCCTGACACTGTCTGTGCATCGATGGACTGCTCTGCTCACCTACCCGGTCCAGTTCTGTCAGTCCACCTATAATAATACCTACCCGGTCCAGTTCTGTCAGTACCTACCTATAATAATAATAATAATAATCGCTCCCTTATGAAGGGAAAAAAAATCTTAAAACAATAAATGGAACCTTATTCTTGATCCCCAATGGGCCTTCCATGAGGCACAGTTTGTGGGTACACAACACCTCGATGTACAAAGGCGTTTCCATGAGGCACAGTGTGCGAGTACAAACCACCTTGATGTACAACAGGTTGCGGATACACACCACTTTGATATACAACGGCACCTCCATGGTACACAGCTTGTGAGTACACATCATCACCTTGGTGTACAAAGGAGCTTCCATGGGGTAGCGCTTGTGGGTACACATCCTCACCCTGATGAACGATGGGGCTTCCATGAGGCAGAGCTTGAGAGTACGCATCATCACCTTGATTTACAATTGGGCTGCTGCCCCTCTGAGTATGTCGATGAGGGAAGTTAGCAGGAACTGCTGCCGCTGTTGGTTGCGAGTATGCTTGAGCCGGCATCTCCTGAGGCACTGGAAAGGCCATGTGAGGATAATCAGGACTTTGAGCTTCACAAGCCCCACCACTGAATCTTCTTCGGAACTCTTTCTTGTCTTTTTGCCTCCGGTTACAAAACCATACCCTGACGACCTGTAGAAGAGAGAGCAAAGAAACCATGAAGACTGAGCGAGAAGACCTGCCACCAGTAGTTCCAAAATTCACAGTCTAACTCAGACACAGAGTAAAAAGGAAACCCACAAGACGGAGGCTTTCAATGTTTTTTAAAGCGTTTTGTACATACTCCTACATGAAAATCTCAAGACTAATCAAAGCCATTACTAAAGCCTAGCACAGCGGTATGTTAGTTTTGCGTCAGCATCCCGCTGGTCGTCTCAAAGAACATGAGTATTCGGAATGTAAAAAAAAAAACCTTGAGCGCTATGATTTTTTGTAAAGCGCTTTTCTAAGCGCTTTTGCTGAGCAATTTGTTTTTTCCACTTCCTGACGCAAGTCAGGAAGTGAACTCTTTGACCCGGAAATGAATAAATACAATGTATTTATTCATGAAAGCGCTGGGGAAATAGCTATACAAAGCGCTTTTTTCAAGCGATTTCCCTATACCTTTCATTGAGGCAAATCGCCCCAAAAATGGTACAGGCAGCGCTTTGGTGAGCGGATAGAACCGCTCATATGTGAACACTCTCATTGGGAATCATTGCACAAGCGCTTTTAGGGCTCTTTTCCACTATGAAATGCGATCGCGATTGCGATCGCGATTCCGATCGCGATCGCAATCGCGTTTCAATTTCCACCATGCGATTGCGATTGAGCTACTATACTCATTATAGTAAAGCTCAATCGCATACAAAACGCGGCAGGACGACGATCGCGTTTTGACTAAAATCGCATCGCAATCGGATCGCACTAATGGAAATTGCCGCTGCAGTTTCCATTAGTTTAATGTACCTTGCGATTTGCGATCAGAAGCAAATCGCAAATCGCAGGGTAGTGGAAAAAGGCCCTTAGGGCGATTTTGAAAATGAACGAGCCCTTACAGGTGTCATGCACTAAAAAATGTAGGGGTGAATGGAACCAAAAAAGTGATAGGCTAGTGAAAGATATTAATATAGTGATGGTCATGTCTAGGAGAACTCATGGAGAAGCATGTGATCAGTTTGGTCAGGTGATGGATTTGCAAAGCCCTGATTTGCTAGTCATGTGCTAAAGCAGGATGTGATCACAGCAAATCAGAGCTTTGTAAATCTCTTAGTTGATCTAACAAATCACATGCTTCTCCATAAGTTCTCTAGACATGACCAGCACGAAAACAAGCAAGTTATTAAAGTGTCCCTGAGATGAACGGATGAAAAACATTTCTACCTGGGGCTTCCTCCGGCCCCATTAAGGCTGCGGGTTCCCTTGCTGTCTCTCAGGGCCGCTCCAGTTGTCCGCTAGCCATCCCGGTACTTCTGCCAGTGGCGCTCCATTGTGCATGCAATCTTAACTTCCTTGGGGCTTCTACCATCCCCGCAGATTTCCTTTGCATTAAAGTCGCAAAACCCGGAAAGTGAGCCTCGGCGGGGACCGGAGGATCGTTGAGGACCGGCGCCGGCACAGGACATATGTGGGGGACTGGTAGAAGCCCTAGGTAAGTTAAACTTGTTTATGGGGGGGGGGGCTTACAGTTCTCCTAAAAGGGCTCTGTTTTTGATATAAGAGACCTGGGTTCAAATCTCGACTCTTCCTATTCAGTATGCACAGAGGCGTATCTAGAGTGGTACAGGCATGGAACGTGCCATGGGCGCCATGCCTGCCCCATGCCTGTCCATCACTCAGACCTCAGATCAGATTAATTCTGTTATATAGGGAACAGGGGGTACTTCGTTTATGTATGTAGGGCACACTTGGCTTAGTGTAAGAAAAGAGAACAGAGAGGAGATAAGAAGAGATATTTCCAAAAAAGAAACTTCAGCAATATCCCAAGCCAAGATACCGCTGAAGTTCATAGGCAAATATAATACATGTAAGTGAGAAAGGATGCTATTTTTAGAGGGAAAGAAGGCTTTGACCGGGGGGGGGGGGGGGGGGAAGGGGAGGGGGCGCTATTTCATTGGTTGCCATAGGCTCTTCATTACCTAGCAGGGCCGGGCCGAGGCAGAGGCTGGAGAGGCTCCAGCCTCAGGCGCAGTGTAGGAGGGGGCGCAGAATTCATTCAGCTGTTATTCCAATTGAGTTTGAAGCAGAAATAAATAAGAAAAGAGGATACATGACAGTGACTGCAAGCCAGATAACTAGAGATTAAGGTGTTGGGGAGGTTGGGGCCTTGGGGCACCTATTAGTCTAATAGCAATCAGTGTGTGACGGCTGGGGTGGGAGGGCGCACTTTGGTGTCTCAGCCTTGGGTGCTGAAGGACCTTGTCCCGCCTCTGTTACCTAGATATGCCCCTGGTATGCCAGCACCTATTCAGTAAGGAGTTCTTGAACGAGGCTACCTAACACCGCTACTGCCTACAGTGTGCGCTCTAGTGGCTGAGTCCGACAGGAGAACAGCGCTATACAAATGCTGGAATTACTATTATTTTTAAATAAAGGACCCCAATAGAGAAGGAATGTCTTGGGTGGGTCATTGCAGTGAAGGGGACAGAAGGCACACACTGACAAACTGAGGTCGTGAAATCTGATGCCTACCTCCACTGATAGGTGCAGTTCTTTTGAAAGCATCTTGAGCTCATTTGTGTCTGGCTTTGGTTTTACAATATAATGCTGTTCCATCAAATCTTTTGTAGTTTCCTCTATATTGGTTCTCCTCCTCCTCCTGCGAGATTGGGCCAAGGCTTGCTCCTGGTTATTCCGCTACATAGAGAGAGAGGGGAGATAGTTAGCATTTGCACAAGACATTGAGCGCAAAGGACAATTTAGGTAGCAAGAACTAATGCTGGGTACACACGTTACGTTTTTCTGGGACAATTTTCCCACCCGATCGTTTTTTCCGCTCGATTCTGCACTCGATTCTCTTATCTTCCGCTCGTTTTTCTTATATTTTTCCATTCACTTCTATGAGAAATTGAGCGCAGAATCGATCGGGAGTAATATCGGACATGAGGGTTTTGATCATTCGGATCCATCTATCGCATGGAAAATCCAGCATAAAGGTAGCCATACATCTAGCAATGATAGGCAGATTCGACCAAGGGACAAATCTCTCTCTAATCGAATCTGACTAGAGAGAGATGTCAGCTGCCCATACACCACAGACAGATTCCCCATTAGTTTTAAGCGGAAATTGATTCAGAATTGGCATTGAGCGCCGCAACCGCCACCTTGCGGGCCCCCCCCCCCCCTCCCAATTTGTAATGAGATCAGTGCCCACGGGGGGCGCATGTATGGAGCAAGGAGTGCGCCCGAGGCCGGCAGCGGACAGGTAATGTATATAGCACTGGGCACCGGGGAATCTCATTACACATAAGGGGGGGGGGGGGGGGGGACAGTACAGGGGGTTTCATCACGCTCGCCGCTCGTCCCAAAACGGCTCGGCGTTACCGCCATGCACACCATCGAGCAAGTCGGCCCTACATGATGCAGCATGACCGTCTGATTATTACGATCATTTCGACCGCAAATTGGCCGCATTGTCGATCGGTCATGTACTTGGCGGCACCGATTTTCATCCGGTTCAGATTATAATAATCGAATTGGATGGACGATCGGCCGCCAAGTCACCTGATGTATGGCTACCTTAAGCCTGGCAAAAAACATCACTATGATATACGGTGCGTACACACATCCTATTTTGATTTTTGGCTAATATAACGGGCCAATTTTACCAAGTCATGTGAGGGCCAACAGATTTGGAATACGATGAACAGATTGCATAGGTAAGCTCTTGTACTGCATGTAAGAGGTAAAATTGGCCAATGATTGGTCAGTCACAATTGGTTGTGTGTACCAGGCTTTTGGGTGAGTACACTCATCCAATCTTACCACTTCCACGAAACATGAAAGCAAAAGATCAGTACACACTTTCAATTATAATTGTCCAGTCACTGACCAGCAGATATTGAATACTGAGGTTGGGTACACACAAGAGAAAAGGCTTTGGAAAATGAAAGATCTAAGATAATCTGCAGATATTCTTTGTAAAAAAAAAAAAAAAAGTTCACAAAAGACCTCCAGAGATGGAAAAGAAAGATATTTGTCTTTCAGTCTTTCAGATCCATCTTGGTGGATTGTTGCTGATTGTTCATTAAACAAGGTGTGTATGAGATCTGCAGATATTTCTTAACTTAAAGGACACCTGAGGTGACATGTGACACGAGGAGATAGACATAACTGTGCTGTGTTACTTTTTTCCTTTCTCTGCCTGAGGCCTGGTGCACACCAAAACCCGCTAGCAGATCCGCAAAATGCTAGCAGATTTTGAAACGCTTTTTCTTCTTTTTCTGTAGCGTTTCAGCTAGCATTTTGCGGTTTTGTGAAGCGTTTTTGGTGTAGTAGATTTCATATATTGTTACAGTAAAGTTGTTACTGAACAGCTTCTGTAACAAAAATGCCTGCAAAACCGCTCTGAACTGCCGTTTTTCAGAGCGGTTTGCGTTTTTTCTATACTTAACATTGGAGGCAGAAACGCCTCCGCAATCCAAAAAAGGCCTCACCCCGGGAGTATGCGTTTCAGCAAAACGCCTCCCGCTCTGGTGCGAACCATCCCATTGAGATACATTGACCAAGCGTATCCGCAGCCACAAGCGGCTGCAAAAACGCCAAAAAACCCGCTCGGTGTGCCCCAGCCCTGAAGAAGTTAAAAATCAGGTACACAAATCACAGTTTCTATCTGGGTCCGGACCGGGTCGGACTAGGGCATAACCCTCACTGACAAGGAATTACAGGCATAAAACACTTTCCTGGTAATAAATGGCCTCTGAGAGCAGAAGAGAGATAAAAAAGGGTCAGTATTCATAGATTTTAGCTCTGGCATACTTTATTATTATTATTATTTAGTATTTATATAGTGCCGACATATTACGCAGCGCTGTACAGTATATATATATATATATATATATATATATATAAAACTTGTCACTAACTGTCCCTCAAAGGAGCTCACAATCTAATCCCTACCATTGCCGTATGTCTATATTATGTAGTGTAAGTACTGTAGTCTAGGGCCAATTTTTTTAGGGAAAGCCAATTAACTTATCCGTATGTTTTTGGAATGTGGGATGAAACCGGAGTGCCCGGAGGAAACCCACGCAGACACGGAGAGAACATACAAACTCTTTGCAGATAGTGCCCTGGCTGGGATTCGAACCAGGGACCCAGCGCTGCAAGGCGAGAGAGCTAACCACTACGCCACCGTGCTGCCCATACTTCAATGAATGTGTCATTGAGAAGAGGCAGTGAAACAGTAAAAACTTTAAAATTAGATTTAAATATAAAATAAAACTGGGATAACTATAAAAAAAAGTCATTTTTAGGTGAAGGAGGATAGATACAATTGTTTATCTCATCATTTTTTTTTCACCTCCAATGTCCTTTAACAACACTTTGGAGCATGTAATAAAAATAATATGGTGTGTCTGCTTGGAGGAGATAAGTCTATTTTTTATACTTTTAGCCCCTCTATCTGCTTGTACGTTACCTGAATCCACCCTTGGTGGGGGCCTGTTACCCCTTTTTTCTTCTGATCTACTGAGAGCGACTTCTTAATCCTGAGTGGGGACAGGTTTAATCTCCCCACCTGCCTTCACAGGTACATACTACACTATTTTGGGCTCTCGGGGTCCAATCTTTATGAAAGCATTTTGCAGGAACTGATCTTTTGCAGGAACTGATCTTTTGCATGTGTACAGCTTCTTAAAGGTGCGTACACACTTCTGAGTTTATGCCCGATTGTCGTTCAAACCGGACGTTTGAACGACTTGTCATTCAAACAAAAAGTCGTTCAGACTCCTTATACATTCAGACGACAAAACTTTTGAAAAGCTAATTTAAATGTCGTTTGTCTGGTAAATGGACTGGATAGAACAATGGACCAGATCAAAAGACTAATCAAATGACTTGCTTTTTGAATGGCTATTAGTGTCACAGTAACAGACGTCCAAACAACAAGTCGTTTGTACACATGTACGGCCCTAACTGCTGTTTGAACGACAATTAGTCCACAGATCCGCCGAGCAGATCACTCAAAATTGCTGCTATCAGTCTAACGATCGTTTGTACACACGCCAAACTGACGTTCAAACGACCGGTTTGAACGACATATCGTTCTGAAATATCAGACGTGTGTATGTACCTTTAGAAAGATCAGTCTTTCAAACCTCCCTGACAAACCTATGCTACAGATGAATTCCTCAGTTTCCAAAGATTTTTATCTGATGGGTGTACTCAGCTTAATAGAATAGACTGTGTAGGTATGGCCATCATACTACATGGAAGGGGGTAAAATTGGCCTTAGATCTTTCATTTTCCAAAGACTTCTCATGTGTGTACTTAGCTTTATCAAACATGGAAGATGTAATAGTTGCCAGTCATTGATCAATCAAAATTGGATGTGTTTACGCACCCTGAGGCTGGTTTCACACTGTACATTGGCGTCATCGCTTCGGAACGTCGCGCCCGTCGCAGCGCATCGCACCGCCAAAAACAGGCCTTTAAGGGAACACCACGTTAGTACACCTTGCTCCCTCCCGGTCTGGCATTCAGCCAAGCAGGAAGTGACGCGCGCTTGCAGTCCCTTCCTGCTTTGGGTATGCGGAACTGCAAGGAAGCGTATTGTAAAAATATACTTCCGCACATGTACACCGTGAGACTAACTTTTTACAAAAACCTGTGTCGCCATTGACTAAGATGACTTACGGGTCGACACAGATCGCCGCACGGTAACGTAGTTCTGCCCTAACGTTATTTCAGGCACTTCCGGCGCAGTGTAACGCAATGTGAGAAGTATGAACTTTCCCGTAGACTTTCATTAGGCTGCGGTAGCAGTATGGCAATTTGGCACAACGCACTGAGCCAGTGTGAAAGGGTCCTGAAAGTGCGTCTAAACTGCGAGCGATATGGATGTTTCCTTTTAAACAATACCAGTTGCTTGACTGTCCTGCTGATCTCTTTGGCTGCAGTAGTGGCTGAATCACACACCTGAAACAAGCATGCAGCTAATCCAGTCTGACTTCAGTCAGAGCCAGGGCCGGGCCGAGGCATAGGCTGGAGAGGCTCCAGCCTCAGGGCGCAGTGTAGGAGGGGGCGCACAATTCATTCAGCTGTCACTCCTAATTGTGTTTGAAGCAGAAAGAAATAAGAAAAGAGGATACATAGCAGTGACTACAAGCCAGATAACTAGATATTAAGGTGTTGGGGAGGTTGTGGGCCCTGTGGCGCTTCTTAGTCTAATAGCAATCAGTGTGTGACAGCTGGGGTGGAAGGGATGGAGGGGTGCACTTTGGTGTCTCAGCCTTGGGTGCTGGAGGACCTTGTCCCGCCTCTGGTCAGAGCACCTAATCTGCATGCTTGTTGAGGGGCTGTGGCTGAAAGTATTAGAGACACAGGATCAGCAGGAGAGTCAGGCAACTAGTATTTTAAAAGGAAAAATCCATCTCCTTCTCAGTTTAAGTTCACTTTAAACCTGGTACACACTTTCAATTATGATTGGGCAATCACTGACCAATTTTACTACCTTCCTCTCTGTTTTCCTTCTGTCCTGTGCCAGAGTTCAGGTCCACTTTAAAAATGATTGCTTCACTGGATTGTGTAGCATAGTGCCTTTTAATATTAAAAAAACAAACTTTTTTTTTCACTGTAGTCCTAATTCAAAGACAACAGGCACTGCTCACCATTCTTCATACTCACCTCGGAGACCTTGTCTACGTTGTTGTCTACATCTGTAAGCCACTGTGTAAGTATGGGCATCAGATCGCGCATGTTTTTAGAGCTCAGCTGCATGGACTCAAATCTACAGATTGTCGTTTGGGAAAAGACGTGTTCTGTTGGGAGAAACAGGAAACCTGAGCCAACCAGCACTACACTGAACTGCACCAAATCCACTTTTCAGCATGCATTTAGGGAACCAAAAATCATTTGTACAAAAAGCTTCATTTCGGAAGAAATAAATACATTTACAGCGCTTTCTATCTGCGCTTAAAGGAAAAGTCCAGGATGAATAAAAAGCAAAAATCTACTTACCTGGGGCTTCCTCCAGCCCCTGGCAGCCGTCCTGTGCCCTCGTCGCAGCTCCGTTGGCTGACGGTCCCCTCCAATGCAGATGCCGACCTTACCAGGTCGGCATCTACTGCGCTTTTCAGTGTGTGGCTCCTGGAGTCGCACTGACGTCATCTGGACTGTACTGTGCAGCCCCAGAACTACTGCGCCTGCGCAGTACAGTCCAGATAACGTCAGCGCGATTACGTGAGCTGATGCGCATGAGGCATTTTGCACTGGAGGGGACCCCGGGCCACCGGCAGGGAGCAGAGCTGCGCGAGGGCACAGGACAGCTGCCAGGGGCTGGAGGAAGCCCGAGGTAGGTCGATTTTTTGATTTTCTTATCTCCTCTTCGTTTTCTTGCATTGTCCTGCCCGCCGGTATTGAGCGCAGAATCGATCCGGCGGGTGATTGGACACGCCGGAAATTATCAATCGAGCCATCAGCGGCTCGATTACACGGATTAAACGTACAGTGTATGCCCAGCATAATGCCTAGTACACACCATACAATTTTCTGAAAGATTTTCTATAATTAGATTATTTTCTGTAAAGTACTGGTAGACACTGGTCATTATCTCTGGTGCATTGTCTTCTGGTTATCTCCTGCTGAGTAGAACAATGCCTAAAGCTGGCCATACACTGGTCCGATTTGCGCCCGTTTCGACAGCAGATTCGATCACTGGGATCGAATCTGCTGCCAATCGTTCACGCTACACGCCGAATTTCGATCCATTTCGTCCGATCCCGTCGATCGTGCCGTGTGGAAAATAACCGTCGATCACCCGCGGGTAAAGAGCGCATCGCTAGCGGCGTTCGAGTGCCCGACAACCGACGCAATAGAGCCCGCATACATTACCTGCTCCGCCGGTGTGACTCCAGTCTCCCGGTCACCGCTGCTCTGTCTGCGCTCTGGTCTCCAGGTCCGGCATGCCTCACTTCTTCTAGCCCGGCAGGAAGTTTAAACAGTAGAGCGCCCTCAACTGTTTAAACTTCCTGCCGGGCTAGAAGAAGTGAGGCATGCCGGACCTGGAGACCAGAGCGCAGACAAAGCAGCGGTGACCGGGAGACTGCAGTCGCGCCGGCGGAGCAGGTAATGTATGCGGGCGGGCGGGGGCAGCAGCAGCAGTACCACCACAACAGATTGTGAACGGTTTCAGGCTGAAATCGGTTCACAATCTGTTTGCTGTAAAGGTAGCCGTACGATCCCTCTCTGATCAGATTCGATCAGAGAGGGATCTATCTGTTGGTCGAATCTGATGGCAAATCGACCAGTGTATGGCCACCTTAATCGTTAGGCAGATAGATGGTTAGATAGATAATTTCCAACATGTTGGAAACTATCTGGCAGGTAATTGTATGGTGTGTACTAGGCACTATACTTTCAGCCATAGACCCTGAACAAGCATGCAGCAGATCAGGTGTTTGACAATTTTGACAGATATGACAAGATTAGCTGCATGCTTGTTTCTGGTGTGACTCAGCCAAATAGACCAGCAGGGCTGCCAGGCAACTGGTACGCTTAAAAGGAAAGAAATATGGCTGCCTCCATATACCTTTCACTACAGTTCTCCTTTAAAATAAAGTCTCGAACCAACCAATAACAACCTTCCAATCAGCAATCTTTCCATGACAGAGCAGGGAATTCCTATGCGCTTCATGTGATTGTGAAGTCAGGTTCAATTCACTTAAAATCGCAGAAAAGGGACATACAGCTATCAAGGTTGAGTACTTTTTCCGCTTCTGGGCAAATGTTGTAATGGCTCCTCTTCCAATGTATAGCAGCCTTGCCTTTTCCAGGTTTTGTTTCATTAGCAGTCATCCTTTACCATTTGCAACAACCCCTTCTCCATGTCCATCTACCTGCCCCCCCCCCCCCCCCTTTGGGCCTAGGCACCCAAGACCCGGGCCCTTGTGGCCTCTCCAGAAACCTGGCCCTGACAGCTATTGGAACTTCCACCCTTTGCTGTGCATTCTCAGCTTGAAGAACTCAGCGCAGAGCTGCTCTTGGCTGAAGAATCAGAGAGGAGAAGGAGAGTATTTTGCATGGGAGGGGGTTCCAGTAGTTAGTGAATTTGTTAGGTGGGGTGATGTATAACTCATGGGAAGGGTGGGTACATTATACATGGTCTGGAAGCATGCATAATGTCCCCTGTGTGATTTCTCCAACAACCCTACCCCCCCCCCCCCCCCCCCGACAATTTTCTCTGCTTCTTTAACTGTTCTCACATAACATGCTGCAGCTCAACACAATAGCACACTGGCTGGCTGTGAGTCTGTGACAAACTGTTCACCCTCAGCTACTCCATTTCTCCTCAGTCAGGACAGCAGTGCCACCTCCTCCCTTCTGCTGTGCAAGTCAAATGAGACACTGCTGCTCTCCTGCCTCCTCCCTCCTCACTCATTGTCAGACTCCTCACACAGCACAAAAGCTGCTTTTACCCAGTAAAGAACTCTTCACATCGCTCTCCTCTCGCTGCTCCTCCTACTCTGACTGCATGCTGTTAGTGTAAACACACATTACAAACATGCTGCCGCTGTAATCTCTGCGACTGATGCAAATGTTTCACCTTGCTTCATGAGAGAACCGGCCTGCACACCCATCACATCACACCTCAACAACAAAATCTAGAGTCATGTGACCCTGCAGCAGAGTGTGGCGACAGGGTTGTATGCATAGCATCGCCCCTCCTGCACACCGCTCGGCCAGTGACGTTCTCCCTGCTGGACAGGAAGCACATCACTGAGATTCCTGGCTTCCCCGTCGTATGAGCGCTGTTCCACACATGCACTCTGGGCCAAAGTCCCCCATAGACTTCCATGCATTCTGTCACAGCAGAAATCTGACAGTAACTCGCTGTTCACTTGCAGCTTGTCGGTGGCGATCCGGAAACTTCTGGTGCAATGCGGTATAAGTGTACTGGACCCCATAGACTTTTATTCCTGTTGCATTACCCTGCGTGCAGGAAGGATAACACTACGCTAAGACCGTCTCCTAGTCAGGGACGGATTTAGGCCAAGGCCACCTAGGCCATGGCCTAGGGCACCACAGGAGCAAGGGCACTAAAGCAGCAGATTAACTGGTGCAGAATTGCAGAATGCTGCAATGCAGGGAGATCAGGTGAGCGCTGACCGCGGTACTCTGCTGCTAGCCACCTGTGCAGCAGCCACCTTGCTCTCTGTGCATGTTTGCATTGTGGCCGGCGGCTATGGACTTGGGCAGAAAGAGGAAGCCTCTGCACTGGAGACGAGCTGATGGCTGCTGCAGTTGAAGGTGAGCTGGTTACCAATACTGAAATGAGAGGGAGGAGGAATTAAGGGAGTTATCTGGCTACCTATACTGTAGGGAAAAGGGGATGGGTTGGCTACCTATCCGGGGGGGGGGGGGGGGAGGTCATCAGGCTACCTATACTGGGGGGGGGGGGGGGGGGGAAGGTCATCAGGCTACCTATAGTAGAGGGAAGGGGGGAGGAGACATATGGCTACTTATACAGGAGGAAGAGGGGAGGGGTCATCTCGCTTCCTATACTGAAGGGGGCGGCTGGTGACAGTGGTCTTGGGCGGTAAAGAGTACAAATCCGGCCCTGCTCCTAGTGTAAAGGTGCGTACACACGCACTACCGCCGGCAACGACGGGTCCTCCGGACCCTCCTGCTGGGCGGACTTTCAGCCGACAGTAGCACGTGTGTGTACGCGCTGTCAACGGACTGATAAGGCTGTTTCTGAACAATCCGCTCAGCAGATCGTTCAGAAACAGCCTTATCAGTCCGCCGACAGTGCGTACACACGCACTGATGGACCCATCGTTGGTGGCCGTAGTGCGTGTGTACGCACCTTTAAAGGGGACTCGGGAATCTATTATGAAGTTTAAAGAATAGCAAAGAAGTCAACTTACTGTATAAAATTCCTAAAGAACAACCAGCGTCGTGTTGCGTCAGACCTAGTGAGACCCTCTTCTGCTTGATCTGCTTTGCAAAATCCTCCAATTCTTTTGAACTTATTTCGTTCTGAGAGGGAAACAAAAAGAAAAAAAACACACACACACGACAAAAACAGATAAGTAAGGCAGGTGTGTACAGGAGCAGGAACCAATGTTTTGCATGTTAAAGTAACCCTTTAGTGAGAGGGATATGAAGGCTGCCATATTTACATGCCAACAGTGATGAGCGAAAATGCCGATATTCTTTTTGCATTGATTTTAGCAAAAAATAATGTAAAGATCGATTTTTGAGCAAAAATGCCATTGAAAATCACTCTGTTTTTGATTTTTCGCTAATTTTTGCACTAAAATAAACGAAATTCATGCTTTTCACTAATTTTTACTGTATTTTCACTGAATTTTTATTGTAAAATTCCAGATTTTCTTGTGTTTTTGTGAATTTTCGCATTGGAAAGAAAAATTTGTTTCCTTTGACCCTATTGCAAAAATACAATGCATTTGCGATAGGAAAATTACTTTGGTGAAAATTCGCAAACAACACGGAATGTTAATAGCCAGGCTGTCCTGCTGATCCTATATCCCTAAAACTGCCCATTCACCCTTTACATTTTTGGCCCAATTAGACATCCATTTGCAAATCTTTAAATTTGATTAGACTTTTTGTAATCAATATTCTGATCAAAATGAAAGGCTAAAAGACTGATCCACAATGTTGAGGTTTAGTCAATCGTAAAACAGTTCATCATGATATCGATCGTAAGATCAATCATAAAACAAAATCGAATGGTAACTGAATAGTGTATGGCTAGCTTAAAGCGGATACGATTCCAAGAGCTAAGAAGTAACTTGTCTATATATCTTATCTAAAGTTTAGATAGTTTACATAGCAAATCTAGCTGCAAACAGCTTCAACAGTTTATGATTATTTATTCCTGTGATACAATGACAGCAGCCATGTTTTGTTTGTCACATTACACACAGGCAAGCTGATAGCATCTCCAACCCTCCAAATTCAGTCCCCTCTCCTCCTCCCTCCTCTGAAATCTATGGCTAGTAACCTCCTCTTCCTCCAGCCCAGACTGAGCTCCCATAAGCCCTTGCTACAGTGCCAAGGCACAAAAGGAGCTGTGGGTGAGGCTTGTTTAGTTTATAGGGAATTAGAGTATTAAAACAAAAAAGTATTTGGCTTGAGGAATGCCCTATAAACTATATGAAAGGAACACAATTATGCAATTAGTAAAAGTTTATCTCTAATCCACTTTAAGACTAGTTTCACACTGAGGCGTTGCACATTGCGTATAATGTACACATAATGCAGCTACAAATAATGTTTGTGGTGGCTTGTGATGTAACGCAGGCAAATAAGCAGCTGACCAATGTACACCATCATTGCCAAAAACCGTTCACAACAACATGTGCGTTTCTAGTTGCGCACTGCATAGTCAGCATTGTAACATCGCAATCCCCTGCATTGTGCGTTTCTAGTTGCGCACTGCATGGTCAGCATTGTAACATCGCAATCCCCTGCATTGCAGCACAAGTGATGAGGTGTGAGCTATTTATAGATTTTATATTGCACTGCGTTACAGACAGCGCGCAAAACAGTGTCCAATACAATGCAAGGTGGGTCAGTGTAAAAAAGCCCTGATGCTCTCAGCCACATGATTCCAACCTAGGCATATTAGCTGCATGCTTGTTTTCAGTGTCAGACACTGCTGCGCAGCCACAAGGATCGGCAAGGCAGCCAGGCAACTGGCATTCTTTAAAAGGAAATAAATTTGGCAGCCTCCACATCACTCTCAGCGTCTTTACCATAGCAGGGGGTCACTGAAAGGCTAATGATTCCGCTTTGCACGAAAATGTTATTTAAATTGTATGCGTATTGGAATTGAGTCAGTCTGATCCCTCTCCTGGTGATTTTTATCTATGCTGCACAAAATTATGAAAGGTATCAATTACAAATGATTTTTCTATTGAATGATATTGGAGCTATGTAAATAAATGAATGGGTAATAATGATAACGTGATCCAATGGCACCTTTTACAGTTCTGCTTTCAATCCTGAATGGACAATACACTTACAGCCTCACTGATTGCTTGAATAGTACTAATGTTAAACAGAACTTTCCTGGGGTCTCCCATTCTTATTTTCAGTTTTAGGACTAAATTTATAGGACTGAATTCTAAACAGCAGCCATGTCAGTGTGATATATAATCTTATTTATTCAGCTGCAAAACTAAATAAATAATAGCCTTTAAAGTTTTCTGCCCTGTCTTGTTATCGGCAGTGCTTTTTCAACCAAAAAAAATTGTTTTTGGGAGCTAGTCTACTTTAGGGGACCCACCGTAAATCCCCATAGAGAATTGGAGCTGTGCTGAAAACGGAACAAATTTTCCGCTTTCAGCTCTTTTAAACTCCCACAAGTTATACATGTATGGAAAGCTCAGAATCTGCTCTAACGAATGATGCCACTTTCGGTGAGAAGAAACTGAAAGTCACCGTGAACGAGGCGCCGAAAGGCCGCAATCGCGGCTCCGTCAGCCATCTTACATCTGTGCTGGCTCATATTGTTCTCCCTCCTCATTGGAGGGATTGTTAGCTGGGGGCGTGCCAGAGGGAAAAAAAAAAAAAACGTCAGGTAGCTAGTTCTGCGTTTGTCTTGTCCGGGGAGAAGGGAGAGCAGTTTCTGACACGCCCCCAGCTAACAATCCCTCCAATGAGAAGGGAGAAAAATGAGCAGCACAGAAGTAAGATGGCCGACAGAGCCGCGATCGCGGCCGTTCCGGCGCTTCCTACATGGCGAGTTGCACCTTTTGCTCACCGAAAGTAGCATCATCCGTTAGAGCAGATTCTAACCTTTCCAAAGATCTATAGCTTGTGGGGATTTAAAAGAGCTGAAAGCGGAAAATTTGTTCCGTTTTCAGCACAGCTCCAATTCTCTATGGGGATTTACGGTGGGTCCCCTAAAGTAGACTAGCTCCTGTTTTTGTTTCTGTTTACTTTTCAGGAGATATTAGAGATGTATTCCACTGCCCCATGTGCTTCGATAAATGTAGTGGTTTACTAATCCTTGCCATGGACGAGGAAAAAAATTAAAAAGGGACCTTTTTCTCGATTCACATTACTGGGGCCTATAGGCACAGTAGGCCTGGCCCATTAAACTCCGCCTCTCACTAGATGATATTGTTGTGCTCCAGTGTGCTGGCAAGAAGAGTAAGTGTTATGTTGAAATAAAGACAAAAGGTTAACAGTCCACTAGATCCCAAAAAATATTCCGCTTCACCAGATGCGGTAACAAAGTGAAAAATTCTTTATTCTTCAATCCAACATATTAGCACACAGATAAAAGCTCACGCGTATCTGAGCGAGAATGGCTCCTTAAAGGGGAACTGAAGAGAGAGGTATATGGAGGCTGTCATGTTTGTTTCCTTTTAATCAATACCAGTTGCCTGGCAGCCCTGCTGGTCTATTTCTCTGCAGTAGTATCTGATTAAAACCAGAAACTAGCATGCAGCTAGTCTTGTCAGATCAGACTTATAAGTCTGAACCACTGAAACACCTGATCTGCTGCATGCTTGTTCAGGGGCTATGGCTAATAGTATTAGAGGCAGAGGATCAGCAGGGCTGCCAGGCAACTGGTATTGTCTAAAAGGAAATAAACATGACAGCCTCCATATACCTCTCTCTTCAGTTCCCCATTAAGCAAGCTATGATTAACCCCCCTGGCGGTATGAAAAATTCCGCCAGGGGGCAGCGCAGCCGTTTTTTTTATTATTATTTTTTTTAAATCATGTAGCGAGCCCAGGGCTCGCTACATGATAGCCGCTGCTCAGCGGCATCCCCCCGCCCGATTCGATCGCCTTCGGCGATCTCCGATCAGGAAATCCCGTTCAAAGAACGGGATTTCCTGGAGGGCTTCCCCCGTTGCCATGGGCGAGGGCGGGATGATGTCAGCGACGTCGGGATGTCATTGGGAGTCCCGAACCACCCCTCTGCGCTGCCTGGCACTGATTGGCCAGGCAGCGCGCGCCGCATCAGATAGCGGCGATCGGGCGGGGGCCGGCGGCGATCAGAGTGCTGGCACAGCTAGCAAAGTGCTAGCTGCGTCCAGCAAAAAAAAAAATTATTAAATTATGAAAATCGGCCCAGCAGGGCCTGAGCGGCACCCTCCGGCGGCTTACCCCGTGTCCAGCACGGGGTTACCGCTAAGGAGGTTAAGGAGCCATTCTCGCTCCGATACTTGTGAGCTTTTATCTGTGTGCTAATATGTTGGATTGAAGAATAAAGAATTTTTCACTTTGTTACCGCATCTGGTGAAGCGGAATATTTTTTGGATCTGGTGGACTGTGGCATTTGATTTTCTTGCTCCCAGCTGTGGTGAGTGTGCAGCAGCCTTTTCTACCCTTTGCTCAAAAGGTTAACAGTGCCATAGAAAAGCCATTACATGTGGCTTGTATGTTCTCCTTTGTAACAACTGCAGCCAGCTAACCTCTCCAATGTAACCCCCCCCCCCCCCCCCCCCCCCCTAAAGGCAAATGTCATATTGCCTCCCATATCACAAGCAATGACATAATGATCATCATTAAAGACCCCCCCACACATATCAAGTGTGGTGGCGGTGTGGGTGTTCCAGTAATAGATGAATATATAAAAGAGAGTTCTTACCTCAATAAAACTTCAGGAATGGGATAGTTAAAAACTAGTTTATTGCACAATAAGACAACACGTTTCGTAAGACCAGATGCACACTTCCTCAGGTCAAAGTGTGCAAAAAATGACAACCAATAAATCTCAGGACGCCTCTATCATACATAACAACTGTGACCATTACCTCTCCTCCCCATATCATAGTTGCTTCTGGGGTTGTATTAGTGCTCTCTATATAAGCAGATACCCGCAGGTACCAACATCTGGTTTACAGTGTAATGTCCCCAAGACCATCTAGGGAAGCAGCCAACTAGACCATCAACTGGCACGTTTTCCAAGTAGAGGACAACTAAGGACAGGGCCGGTTCAAGTAACAATTGGGCCCTAGGGCAAAATTAGCCTGGAAGCCCCCTAACAGACACCCCCCGACCAAAAAGCGTCATTAGAGGCCCTTTGTTGCAGCCAAACTTCCCTCCTGGGCCCCTGAGCTGGCTGACCCTCCCCCTCCCCTAGCTGACCCTCCCCCAATCACCTCTCAACTTAACAGACTCTGCAGAGTCCCTGGGGAGCAACAGTTAAGATGGGGAGGGACAACTTGCGGGCCCCTAGGGCAATTGCCCATTTTTTCCTATGGTAGCTCTGGCCCTGACTAAGTAGTGGGGTAGATGAGACTTTGCCATTCTTTTAACCAGCAGATGGGGACAATGGCGTGGGTGGGATTAATCCCATTAAAAGTTTACTCCACCCATATTGCATGAAGGAGGAGACTAAACTAAGCACTCATATTCAAACTTTCCTTGATTGAGTACAGGACAAGGTCCATGGAGCTTTATCAGCAGGACATCAGACACTCTCCAGAAGTGCTGTAGGTCTTTTTATAAAGAGATTGCCTTGGTGGCTCCACCCAAGGTGCATTTAGGCTCCGCCTCTTCCTTGTATTGTGAAGGCACGTGAAAAACACAACACTGTCAGGATATTAGGAAAGTTTTCATAATTCCAGAACAGTAATTACTCCAGACCAAGCAGACGTCAGATCAGGAGACCCCTGTCCTCTGCAGCAGAGAATGTATAGGGGGAAGAGAAGTCAAGGTAGCCATACATTCATTAAGTTCTGATCAATCGATAGGACAATCGATTTTTGTTTGACAAAAAATATTATGTGGATCAAAGCCCCCACACCCTGGTATTGATATTGGATAGATTTCAGCCAAATTATTGATTGGATATGCGTTTCATCATTAAAATTTGCAATGAGATCAATGTCAAAGCACACGGTCAGAAGTGGTAAAATCGGTATACAGTCGATTGAAATTTTCCATTGTGCTCAGTTGACAGAATTTTGTTTTTCAGCCCAATTTGAATCACTTTTCATTGATCGAATAGCCAATAATGTTATTGATTCGCCCTCGATTTGATTTAAGAATTGAATTTAAAGGTCGACCAAACATAAAAATCGATAAGTGTTTGGCAAGCTTACAGCAAACCTGTAACATGTCATAAAAAAGTTACATACCTAAGTAGATGGTTCAAAGGCTTCATGATCCATCCATGAGCCCACTGTTGCTGTTCAGGGTCCCTCTGAGCATGTCTGACAAGAGGTTGTGTTGTGCCTGTGCAATAAGCTGCTTGTCCATAAGTGGCTTTGTGCTACTGCAGCCAAACTTGCACTCCTATACGGAGGGGAGTCCAGGCATCAACAAGAAGAGGATCCCTGCCAGAAGTAGTGGGGTTGTGGAGGACATAGGAATCCTCTGTCCAGAGGCTTCCCTCTACTTAAGTATATTTAACTTTTTTGGACTTGTTACAAGTTTGCTTTAAAGCCCACCTGACCCAAGACAAAGCTACCTAGATAAGCACATAGATATGTTCATGATGGATCTATGTATCTCTTGCATTGTCCATTCCTTCTGATTCCCGTAATCACGCCATGAAAAATGTGACTTTTGGCTAAAGTCAATTTTTCAGACAGGAAGAGGCGGGCTTGCTGCGATGTTCCTTCCCATTTCCTCCAGGAAGAGGCAAGGGGAGAGTACATCCCGGTAATCCTGCCCCTTCCTGTATGAAAATGTGACTTTAGCCAAAAGTCATATTTTTCAGGGAGTGATTACGGGACCAGGAGGAACATGGAGAGCAGAGACAACACACAGAGGTATGCGGATCCAGCATGAACTTCCCACTGTGCTTACTTTTGAAAGCTTTTCCTAGGGTCAGGTGTGCTTTAAAGGACCACTATCGCAAAAATCTGTAAACCCTTAATAAAATACATGTCTTAGTTTTACAGCTAAGTTAACTAACTTTAGTTGTATTAGTTGTACAAGTGTCCCAAGTAAAATGCACTATAAATAATTATTTTTTCCCTATGTTCCTGTCACTTACATCAGGCAGTAGAAATGTGACAGATTCGACAGGTTTTGGACTAGTCAATTTCCTCATGGGGGATTTTCAGAAGTTCCTTTACTTTTGAAAGTACTCCTTGGGTGGCAGTGGCATGCTTCAACTGCCAGAACACTGTGTACACAAGGACACTGGATTTCCAGCACCATTGTACAGGTCCTTTCCAGGGAATGCTTTTGAAAATAAACTCCCCCGTGAAGATATGGACTAGTCCAAAACATGTCAGATAGAATAGGTAGTAAAAAGCTGACAGATCTGACAGTAGTGATGGTCAAGTAGATGCAAATAACTTCGAGTTGATGTAAATTTTTATACAAAACTATGCAGCTTGAAAATGAACCAATCAAATCCTGCTGAGGTAAAATTTGATTGGTTCATTTTCAAGCTGCATAAATTGCATACATTTGCATGAACTCGAAGTTATTTGCATCTACTTGACCATCACCAACTGACAGCGACGTAGGAAAAAAATAACTTTATAATGCATTTTACTCTGAGAAAAATATACAACTAATACGCATGTAATTTGATTTTAACAAATTTCCATGATAGTTGTCCTCTAAGTTGGCCCATGATGGAAATTGATTTCAGTGTCCTGCATTGTTTTCATGACGAGATCCAATTCAGACAATGACACCCGTTCTGTTCTTTTTGTCTCATTTTGAGGTTTGGTTCTAAAGATTTTGTCCAAAATATTTTTTGATCAGATAAATATTAAAATAGATATTAACCACTTACCTGATAAAAGTACTTGATATTTTCGTGCTCTTACTGTGCTACCAACGTGTTACATTAATGAGACCTATATATGTATAAGTCCAACAATAACGGTTACTTCTTTGCATAAATTAAATTATTAAAAAAATTAAATTACAGAATTTGGTTGAGAGACACTCATTCAGCCAATAAATGAAAATATTTTGAAGAGGTTTTGTTTTTGTGCCCCATCTGCTGGTTTACACTGGCAACTGTTTTTGAAAATTATCCAAAAGTTGATATTTACCCAGATCAGCAAAATGGTTAATCACTGCCGATCTGGAGATAGAGTAGTAGTGATCAGTATAGTACCTTGACCCATGTGATTAGATTTCGGTAGAAGTCTATAGGGTATCAAACAAAGTGGTTCCACGCTAGCCGATTATTGCAGTACCAATCTAATCCCACCAAACCCCCGTCTGAAGTCTACTGCCTTAACTGCTCACCTGCTCAAACCGATAAGACTGTCCAGAACCAATCAGATGTTTCAGCTATGTGGAAGTCAACAGGTCAACAGCAGATTCATAGTGGCTGACCCCTATATGGCCACTTAAAGCACCTGTTGTGCTGTAGTGCAGTAACTTCATAGCAAAACACAGGCTAGGGATCAGTCATCAAGTCTGTAGACTTTGCTTTTTATAATGTTAAACTTAGCGCAAGTGACTCTACTACTCACAAAACATTACTGTAAACAAAAACAAAAACAAAAAAATCACAAAAACACACACATACAACACACAATCATAGCAGACTCTCAGGGCCCTTTTCCACTAGCGCTGAATCGCAAAAGCGCAAATCACTAGCGATTTTAAAGTCGCTAGGGCTTGCTAAACAACATATGAATCGCGGTAGGTTATTTCCACTACCGCGATTCGATTTTTACACAAACGTGATTGCGCTGGAGCGATTATTGCCACGATTTTGCAATGCCCCGCAGCGCATAGCAAAATCGCAAACTGTCGCCGGGAAAAAAAAGGATTTTGCTGAATCGCAATCGCTAGCGTTTAGCGCTAACGATTGCAAGTGGAAAAGGGCTACACAGCTGAATCGCAAATAGCTAGTGATTTTTAAATCGCTAGGGTTGTTACTTTATCATAGAAATCATGACAAGTATTTTCCACTATAGTGATTCGATTTGCAAATCGCAAATGAGTGAGTGATACTGCAATGCGAATGAAAAATTGCGATTGCAATCGCATAACAGAATTAATGAAAAACCACAATCGCTGGCGTTTGTGATTTGTGATTGCTAGTGGAAAAGTGCCCTCATTGTGGTCTATGCCTGTACAGGGCCTTTGTACTAATAAATGCTAAATGGGAGTATCAGCCTGTTGCAATCACTCGATCATCTCCAGCTTTGTACAAAGGAACAAGCCTACAGCTCTCTGCAGCCACGTGCAGGAGGATCAAAATCTAAAGTAAGACCAAGGATTTAAATATTTGCAATCATTATTACAATTCATATTAAGAGCTAAAATTGATCAAAATATTGATCCTCAACATTAGTCTTTAGTCGGTCATAAAATTGCCAGAAAAAAACATGATTGATTAGTGTATGGCCATAAATCTCCATGAGAACAATTCTCTGAAACCAGACCTACGACCAATCTAACCAGTGGAGAGTATCGCTAAATCAACTAATTTTCTTTTCACGTAATATTGTGAATGTTTATCTTATAGATCACTGGAGATAGGAACCTCCGGGATAAACTATTTGTAGTCAAATAACCACTGCTAGGGATTTTTTGTGTCTTAGGAGAGGTGGATAAAGAATGATCAATAAGGGGAAATGTTCCAAACAAATATTACAAGCGATCATCATAATACGATTTGTTTTGTTTTTGAACTTGAACTGTGATAAAAAAAGGTTCAAAAACATTTGTTTGGTAGGATTGGATTAGGTAGTAGGACAGTGGAAACTTTTTCTAGAATTGATTCCTCTGCAAGGCTGGAGTGAGCATTTTAATCAGTCACACAGGTACAATTACAAATTATGTACAAAATGGATTTCCCAAATTAGCTGTACACTATGATCTCAACATTAATACTCAACTGCTCCCCCTTGCCTGAGCCAGAAAAAAACTTCACAGAGTGGTAGATTCACAACATGGACTTACCTGCTCTTTTTCTTGTTGTCCTGCTTGCTCAGTTGAGGCTACAGCCGATGGCAACGTCACAGTCGTGTTTTTTGGCGGAGTTCCCCCTCTGGATTTTACGGAGGTGCTACTACGAGTACGATTTCTTTTTCTGGGCGCCTTTTTAACTTTTGTCACTTTTGCTGCGTTTTGGGGTCCTTGGATCCCTGCAGGTGTTGGATAGGTGCTAGAGCAGCTGGGGACTGCAGGATTCATTTCGGGATAGTTCACGGCAATACCCGAGTTCCCTGGCCAGTAGTTGGTTGGCCATGCTTGGCCAGGGACTGGTTCTGGAACCGCATTACATTCTTCAGCTTCTTGTTTAACTTTAAAGTGGTCTGGAACAGGGAATTTCATCTCCATTAGCTGAGAGGGCATATATTGGTTGCCATTAAACATCTGTATAAGTGAGTGGGTGTTAGTAAAATTTGTATTTGGCAGGGGGGAACCTGCATAAGGAATGAAGAAGGAATGGTTTTGCTCTACAGTATTTTGATTCCAGTTGAAAAATTGAGGGTTGCACTGTCCAGGCTCTGGAACGTCCATGTTGGCGGCTTGCAAATAAAATGTTTGAGGATTGGTGTGGTGGGATCTCCCAAAAGCATCATAGACAGGAAAATGGGCATAGGTGGGATTGTAGGGAAAGCCGGAAGTTTCCAGATTTAAATTTCCCTCCATATTTTTAATTTGTCCAGGAATGAACAAATCGAAGGTCAAGTTCTCGTTCAGACCCTTAGGTCTTTTAAGCTCAAATAGGAGCAAAGAAACGGAAAGTCCTCTGTTCAAAGCAACAAGGTAAAAGTAAATCTTCAGATTGGTGTAGATTCTTCTGAAATTGGGAGTATAAAGTTGTCTTCTGCTTCTCATGCAAATGCTTCTGCCAGCTGCTTATCCTAATCAGAACTTAAACAATGTACACTGGGAGGAGGAAGGGGGATTAGGCCAACCCTTATCCCAAGCATATGTTAATTGATCTTATCAACCATTGGCTCTCCTCAAACAAATAAGCAACCCGCCCCACCCCTGCTATTTCACCAGCCTAAATTAACTTTGTTTTGGCTTAAATTCCCTAAAAATCAATCTGATGAGAATGCAAATATAATAAATAAAATACAAGTGTTTAATATAACAAACAATATAAAATCCACTCTTAGAAATGAAAACATGGACATATCGGTAGAAGTGAGCATGGACTCTTGCATTGGACACACACACACAATGGCTTCCACAGATTAGTTGTGCAATCATCTCCACATTAAATTCACAGCAGGCCTTTTCTTTTTAAATTTTCACAGGGAGAATTTTGACCTTTTTACCCCACATCAGTGCTTCTAATTTCCCAGCCATTTATGTACCATAAAACAATCAATGTTACGGGTGGTTTTAAGGCACGCGGCCATGTCTCATGACAAGCATGTGCCTACAGCGGATCTTTTGAGGTGTTGTCTATTTTACAATTGACCTTGACTTCATCAGGAAGGAAGTCAAGATTCAACTACTGGACAGAATAACTGCAGTTTTAGATGCAACTGACATTGCCTCAATTTCCTTAAAGCATGTTGCCAACCTTAAAACCTAGACAAGATGAATCTCAGTCTTGAAGGCCTCTAGGCTGGATTTCTGAAGGATCTTTTAGGTTGGAGATAGCTGAAAAAAGGGGTCTACCTACATACCATGTTTCCTCCTTTGATGGGCCACCCACTGCATTCACTGCACTGGTTGTCATGTGATTTTGGTCTGTTGGATGGCAATCAGGCATGTGTACATGTGGCAAACTAGACGAGTGACAGATAACAACCAGGTTGCCTGATCCATCCGGCGGATAAACACACACTACTGTTGGCCACAAGTGTACGACGTCATTTGAACTACATACTTGTTTTCATTTCGACCATGTCATGCAGACATTCGTTTCGCTTGCCCATGCAGTATGTGAAAGTTGGTCGGTGCGCTGAAAATACAGGTCATGTAAACGGTTTATCGTGGTGTTGGTGATGCACTTTGTTGGACGTGGGTACGTAGCTTAAAGGGAACCTTGACTGAGAGGGATATGGATGTTTCTTTTTAAATAATACCAGTTAAGGCCCATACACACGTCGGATTTGCGCGAACGACGGGTCGTTTGAACGTTCCGTCGTTCGCACGTTTCCGCATGAAATCCGGCGTGTGTACAGACTATCGTTCGGGAGATAAGACTGGTTACCAGCGATCCGCCCGGCGGATCGTTGGTAACCAGTCTTATCTCCCGAACGATAGTCTGTACACACGCCGGATTTCATGCGGAAACGTGCGAACGACGGAACGTTCAAATGACCCGTCGTTCGCGCAAATCCGCCGTGTGTATGGGCCTTTACTTGTCAGTCCTGTTGATCTCTTTGGCTGCAGTAGTGAATGAATCACACACCTGAAACAAGCATGCAGCTAATCCAGTCTGACTTCAGTCAGAGAACCTGATCTGCATGCTTGTTGAGGGGCTGTGGCTAAAGGTATTAGAGACACAGGATCAGCAGGAAAGACAGGCAACTGGTATTATTTGACAAGGAAAAATCCATCTCCTCAGTTTAGGTTCCTTTTAACATGTTTGGGTTTCTTCAGGCCTACTTCAAAGTAATAAAAAAAAATGAAACATTTGGAAATTTTGGGATCAGCTGTTAGAATTTGTTTAGAGGTTTCTATAGAGGTATTTAAAATAAACAAACAAAAATCTTTTTAACCAACCCTAACCAGGTCCACCAGAATTTTCCATAGTAGCCCTGAGGGAACCCTAAATCGTTACAAGGTTAAGTTAGAATTCTGGTGGTTCTGGTGACAGTTGGTTTAAAAGTTGGAACATTTGAAAAAGCCTGTTAGAAGAATTAGTTTAGAAAATACTAAAGAGGTATTTAAAACATTTCTAAAAACAATTCTAACCAGGACCACCAACATTTTTTGTATTATAATTACAAATGTTACAGGGTCAAGTAAAATTCTGGAGTTGATTACACTTGGTGTAATAATGTTCTAAAGGATTATTTATTAAAAAAAAAAAAATCTGAACCAACTTTGTTTTTCCAGAACTTAACTAAATGTCTTCTGAAGTCTTTTTCCTTCAAGGCCACTACAAAAAGATCTGGCTGGCTTTTGTTTTGCAGAACTTGACTTGGCTCCCTGCTGTTGTGGCTGCTTGTTGGACTGCTTTCTGTCCTGTGAGGTGGAGCACACCCATGCAAGCCTATTGTCCTTAATTCAATTACTGGGAATGAGATGAAATTAACATAATTTTACTTCTGCCAGCCACAGTTGATACTGAAGTCCTTGAGACTGTTTGCATCTCTTTAAAATGACAAAGGAATTCCATCAGTGGGGGTTTCTCTCCATCTGCTGAAGGTGCTCACTAGATACAAATAGAAAAATACCTTGAGGGTGACTCTCTATAGAGGTGAGAAGAGCTCATGGTAGCTCTTTTTAGGACCCAGATCACTCAGTCCTTGCTTTCTTCACTTTAGCTTTGATGTGTAGAGCAATATACCTGAATGTACTCTTCAGCTGTCTAGTTTTCATATTAATATTCATACATAGCTTTTAGGGACACACCCTATTTTTGGCCAAAGATCACCTTTGGAACCAAAACTTCACAACTCTTTCTTCCTCTGTGGTCTCTCCTTTAGGCTGGTTTCACAGTGGGACGTTACAGGCGCACGTTAGAGCAGCCTGTAACGCAGCCCACCGCACAGTAATGAAAAATCAATGGGGCTGTTCACAGTGCGGACGTTGCGTTACATTGTAACGCTGCGTCACAAGGCAACGTACTGCATGCAGTACTTTGGACGCGGCTGAGCCGCGTTAGACTGCTTGCACATGCTCACTAATGTTGGGGAGGAGCGGAGAGCGGCCAGGCACATGGCTAATTAATATGCACTGCACGTTATGACGTGCAGTGTTTACTTCCTGGAGCAGCCGCTCTGTGCGGCGATTGGCCGGCAGGACCACGTGATGCCGCATGCGCACAAGAGTGCGCATCACGGCATCACTGACGCCAGAGTGAGCTGCACAACGCGGCTCACTCTGACGTCCAGATCCAGCACCACCAGGTGTTGAGTTAGGGGGACGTTATGCGACCTTAACGCCCCCTCTAACGCAACGTCCTGGTGTGAAATTAGCCTTAGGGTTGTAGAAGGGACAATAAAAGTGTTTATAAAGTGGTAAACATTACAAAAAGAAAAACTATAGAAAGCACCGTTAGGTATTTATCTTTAGAATTTTTTGTTTATCAAATCAAAAATAAACTGTAAACATCTTTATGACCATATCATCAGTTTCCTCATAAAATAACTCACAAGCCAATCACCTAACATGCAAATCCACATGACATAAGTTCAATGAGCTATCTCATGGTAAGCCTTTAGGCCTCTTTCACAGTGCGACGTTAAAGTCGCATGTTAGAAAATGTTTTAACGTGGACTAACGCACAGCAATAGTAAGTCTGTGCAACATTCACAGTGTACACGTTGCGTTATGTGTAACAATATTTAGAAAGTGCTGCATGCTGTGCGTTTAGCAATAAATCTGCTGCGTTGTGCAAGTTGCACAAGCTCAGTAATTTTTTTTAATGTAATGCATACGCCATTTTCGTTCCATCACTGTGCGACGAAAACGGCGCACCAAACGCAGGACTAAAGAATGTACTATAACATCCAAGTTATAGTCTTTCAATGCGTTGCATTAGAGGCACGTTATGCGACCTTAACGTCGCATCAAACACACCGTCCCACTGTGAAAGAGGCCTAAAAGTACAATAAAAAAAGGGAAAAAAAGGAATAAAAATGAAAAGGAAAAAAAAGAAAAGGAAAAAAAAAATCCACCAAACCCCCCAAAAATTCAATCAAAATTAATAAACAAAACATATTTGGCTTTTGAGCTATGTTTTTAGGAAAGTGACGACTTGGTCATTTATTTTTTTATTTTTATCTTTTTTGGACAAGGGTTCCCTCCATATAAAAGTGTAGTACAGCAATTGATTACTTTTGACCCTCTAAGCGCCTCCTAATTTGTATTTGCTCTTTAGAGCCCTTATACACCAAATGCTTCCAGCAATGTTAAATCGCATTGAAACTGACCCACTAACACAATGCAACTTTTTTGCCATAGCGATGTGACTTTTCTCTGTTTGCGGCCCACACCTACTGCATTTTAATGCGACTAGATGGTGTGTTGAGTCCCAAGGCACAGCTGCCGTGCGTTGTGTCAACATGCAGCATGAGGCACTTAGCTTAACAAATGGCAACGCAAGTTTGCCTGAAAATAATGCGACTTTTAAAGGGGAACTGAAGTAAGAGGTATACGGAGGCTGCCTTATTTATTTCCTTTCAATCAATACCAGTTACCTGGCAGCCCTGCTGGTCTATTTCTCTGCAGTAGTATCTGAATAACACCAGAAACAAGCATGCAGCTAGTCTTGTCAGATCTGACTTTAAAGTCTGAAACACCTGATCTGCTGCATGCTTGTTCAGGGGCTATGGCTAATAGTATTAGAGGCAGAGGATCAGCAGGGCTGCCAGGCAACTGGTATTGCTTAAAAGGAAATAAACATGGCAGCCTCCATATAACTCTCTTCAGTTGTCCTTTAAAAGGTGCAAACTTCACAAAAAGGCACATGCACACAATTATTAAAGGACAACTGAAGAGAGAGGTATATGGAGGCTGCCATGTTTATTTCCTTTTAAGCAATACAAGTTGCCTGGCAGCCCTGCTGATCCTCTGCCTCTAATACTATTAGCCATAGCCCCTGAACAAGCATGTAGCAGATCAGTATTATGATAGAGAACAAAGGCGCCAAAAGGATAAAAACAATATTTAAAAGTTTTAAAATTATTGCTTAGGAGGCAGTGGTGGACTCACCTCCCACAAGCAGACACAACAACTGTGTATTCACAAAAGGGAAATTCATTGGTATATCAGTCTGACTGAGGCGCCAGGTGCTATCTGGACATACTGCTGTTGTGTGCTCCTTCCTGTAATTGCCTGATGAAGCGGGTTTGACCTGCGAAACGCGTTGCGATCCTATTTGGAGTATACCAATAAATTTCCCTTTTGTGAATACACAGTTGTTGTGTCTGCTTGTGGGAGGTGAGTCCACCACTGCCTCCTAAGCAATAATTTTAAAACTTTTAAATATTGTTTTTATCCTTTTGGCGCCTCTGTTCTCTATCATAATACTGATTGTATCCACCTTTGGTGGAGGGGGATACCCCTTCTTGTTTTCAAGCCTACAGAGAGCGACTTCTTAATCCTGAGTGGGAACAGGCTAATCTCCTCACCTGCCTATACAGTGGTTACCTGGAGGTAACCCTGGTTTGTGAGTATACAATTCATACTCTTTCTAATAATCCAATTATCTTGACATACTACACCATATCGGGCTCTCGGTTCTTCTCTTTTTCATATGTAGCAGATCAGGTGTTTCAGACTTTAAAGTCAGATCTGACAAGACTAGCTGCATGCTTGTTTCTGGTGTTATTCAGATACTACTGCAGAGAAATAGACCAGCAGGGCTGCCAGGCAACTGGTATTGATTAAAAGGAAATAAATATGGCAGCCTCCGTATACCTCTTACTTCAGTTCCCCTTTAAGGGGCACGTGCGCATATATAGAGGGGAAATTGTCTCCCAAAGAGTATCAGCTGTGCATTGCACCTCTTGCAACTTTTTAGGACTTTGTTGCAGTGCAACTTTTTTTTTTACAGCTACTGTAACAAGCCGCATTTGGTGTACTAAGTACTAAACATTGTATTGCTTCTCTTTAGATGTTGTAAATAATGATACCAGTATGGTTGGAAAAATTAAAAAATGTGTCCATCTTCAAAAAAAAAAAAAAAAGTACTTCAATGAGTATAGTAGTCAATTTGCAGACATCCATAGTGGTTGATGGGTGGTTGGCCAGGGATTCAATTATACAGGTTTGCAATAGCCAGTATAACACGAAGATAACGTTTAAAGTGGACCTGAACCCTTGCACAGGACAGAAGGAAAACAGAGAGAAATGCACCCCGTATGTATTTAGAGAGTTTAGCCTGTCTAATTCCCCCTCATCAGTGTCCAATCACAAATGTAATTTGATCTCTCCCCTGTGTCACCTGACTGCCACCACGGATAAGCTCATTTGAAAGCACAGGATGTAAACAATATGTCTGCTTCCACGAAAGCAGGAAGTAGAAACAGTACAGATTAATTATATATTCGTCAAAGTGATCCATAAATCCAGCTTGTGGCCTTGATATAGGAGAACCTGATGTAGGTGTCAGTGGTAATATGCATCACTTTCATGAATACATCTTAGATCTACTGTATATTCTGGCGTATACAAATACTTTTTAAACCTTGAAAATCTTCTGAAAAGTCAGGGGTCGTCTTATACGCCGGGTGTCATTGATACCGGGTGATACGCCCTATCCTGTTACCGCCTCTCAGATCTTCCTGCTGAGGACTGTAGTGAAGCGGCGCAGGCGCACATGTGCGAGATCTGAGAGGCAGAGAAGTAAGGAGGTAAATAGGATGCAAGGGTGGGGCCAGAAGAGTGAAAGAGGCGTGTTTTATGGGAACAGCGCAATCTATTCTTCCATACCGCTCTGAGAAACAGGGAGACAGGGAGAGCTGACCAATCCAACCAGTCAATCGCCTATATACTGTTCTATACTGGGTACCCCATACAGTACAGCAACAGTATATGATATTTTTTAATTTTTATTTGGTGTGCGTTGGAAGAGGGGTAGTCTTATACGGCGAGTATATCCCAAACCCTATATTTTAACTGGAAGAGTTGGGGGATCGTCTTATACGCCGGAATATACGGTACGTCTTCATGGTGTGCAGGCTGCTTCCAGCCTGTCCAAATTCAAATATAGTAGAATCTCGTTATAGTAAACTCTGATATAATAAACCTCTGGCTACACAGTAAACTCCCAGTAGTAAGTTCCCAGGTTCTGACTAGCAACAGAGGAAGAATCGCACACCACTCCTGAGGAACAGGACCGAATTTGCAATCAGAAAAATCAAGAGGGTCCAGCACACTCAAATATGACCAAATCCTTGTTTATTCAAAAATCATGACATAGATCCATTCCAGAACCAATGAATCGTTTTGAAGTCCCGAGGTGTCCCCTTTGTCAAGGTAACAGCACAGAACGGCAACCTTACCATTCTGTGCCTTGACAAAAGGGACCACTCGGGACCCCAAAACGATTTGTTGGTTATGGAATAAGTCTGTGTCATGATTTTTGAATAAACAAGGATTGGGTCACATTTGATTGTGCGGACCCTCTGCCTGCAACTTTGCAGTATGTACTGCTTAGCAACCCCTGCATCTAGGCACACATTACCACATAACACCAACTGCAACTTGTCAACCAGTACTGCTTAGAACCCGCCGCAACAAGACACCCAATACTACTCATTACCCACTGCTACAGATCACTACCAGCCTGGCACTGGAATCTACCAATCCCCACCTACCTTCCATTGGAATCTGTCACTAGTAGACAGCCACTGAAATCTACTAACCACAACCTGCCTGCCACAGTTACTGCAATCTACTGACCACAACCTGCCTGCCACAGTCACTGCAATCTACTGACCACAACCTGCCTGCCGTAGTTACTGCAATCTACTGACCACAACCTGCCTGCCACAATCACTGCAATCACGGCTGTAGGAGCCGGTCAGACGCTGGATCACCTCGAGGATTGTTTTATATGCGCATTTTAACTGGATGTTTGTAAGTGCACTTGCTCTTTTTAATATATTTTATTAAATGGAATTACGCTATGGTACACCTGTTTGAGCCCTAGATCATTTCTTTGCTGACACAAGAGAAAGTCATCACAACAAGCTAGAGCTGCTGGTCTGTGAAGGGTCGGCCATATTATCTGGTGAGAGGCTTGAGTGCATAGCTGGTGGAGGCACTATAGGGTGACCCGTGAGTGGAGTGGGAGCACTGGTGGTGCTGGAAAGTGTATGCTCTGTAAACGGTATCACACTATTGCTGTGTCTCTCTTTCATATGACATGTATAAACACATCTGAGGAGTCCTATATCAGTGGAGGAGTTCGTGTGCTGGCATGGTCCAAAAACGTGATTGCTAATCGTTAGTGGTTGGCCTATTGTTCCGGTGAGAATATATCATTACTGCTATGAACTGTATATGAAGAATTATTGCTTGGACTATTAACTGGATACCTGTGGATCACACCTATTGAGGGTGTTGTGGACTTTTTAAATGTGGAATCTTGTGTATTAATATGTGGGTTGTTGAGCGCTGTTTCCACTGCAATCTACTGACCACAACCTGCCTGCCACAGTCACTGCAATCTACTGACCACAACCTGCCTGCCGCAGTTACTGCAATCTACTGACCACAACCTGCCTGCCACAGTCACCGCAATCTACTGACCACAACCTGCCTGCCGCAGTCACCGCAATCTACTGACCACAACCTGCCTGCCACAGTCACTGCAATCTACTGACCACAACCTGCCTGCCGCAGTTACTGCAATCTACTGACCACAACCTGCCTGCCACAGTCACCGCAATCTACTGACCACAACCTGCCTGCCGCAGTCACCGCAATCTACTGACCACAACCTGCCTGCCACAGTCACTGCAATCTACTGACCACAACCTGCCTGCCGCAGTTACTGCAATCTACTGACCACAACCTGCCTGCCACAGTTACTGCAATCTACTGACCACAACCTGCCTGCCACAGTTACTGCAATCTACTGACCACAACCTGCCTGCCGCAGTTACTGCAATCTACTGACCACAACCTGCCTGTTAGTTACTACAATCTACTGATGACAACCTGCCTGCCGCAGTTACTGCAATCTACTGACCACAACCTGCCTGCCACAGTCACTGCAATCTAGTAACCACAACCTGCCTGCCAGTCACTGCAATCTACTGACCACAACCTGCCTGCCGCAGTTACTGCAATCTACTGACCACAACCTGCCTGCCACAGTCACCGCAATCTACTGACCACAACCTGCCTGCCGCAGTCACCGCAATCTACTGACCACAACCTGCCTGCCACAGTCACTGCAATCTACTGACCACAACCTGCCTGCCGCAGTTACTGCAATCTACTGACCACAACCTGCCTGCCACAGTTACTGCAATCTACTGACCACAACCTGCCTGCCACAGTTACTGCAATCTACTGACCACAACCTGCCTGCCGCAGTTACTGCAATCTACTGACCACAACCTGCCTGTTACAGTCACTACAATCTACTGATGACAACCTGCCTGCCGCAGTTACTGCAATCTACTGACCACAACCTGCCTGCCGCAGTTACTGCAATCTACTGATGACAACCTGCCTGTTACAGTCACTACAATGTACTGATGACAACCTGCCTGCCACAGTCACTGCAATCTACTGACCACAACCTGCCTGCCACAGTGACTACAATCTACTGACCATAACCTGCCTGCCACAGTCACTGCAATCTACTGACCACAACCTGCCTGCCACAGTCACTGCAATCTACTGACCACAACCTGCCTGCCACAGTCACTACAATCTACTGACCACAACCTGCCTGCCGCAGTCACTGCAATCTACTGACACAACCTGCCTGCCACAGTCACTGCAATCTACTGACCACAACCTGCCTGCCACAGTCACTGCAATCTACTGACCACAACCTGCCTGCCGCAGTCACTGCAATCTACTGACCATAACCTGCCTGTTACAGTCACTACAATCTACTGATGACAACCTGCCTGCCACAGTCACTGCAATCTACTGACCACAACCTGCCTGCCACAGTCACTGCAATCTACTGACCACAACCTGCCTGCCACAGTCACTGCAATCTACTGATGACAACCTGCCTGTTACAGTCACTCTACAATCTACTGAAGACAACCTAGGTTAATGTACTTTAAAAGCATACCTGAACTCAGAATTTCCTCTCTGCTCTAAAAGATAAGCAACAGCATAACAACCTTTAAATAAAAACATTTTTTGTTACAGCTGATAATTATCCTGCAATAAATCTACAGTGTGTCTACTTCCTGCTTTCATGGAAGCAAACATTAACAACCTGTGCTTTCAAAATAGCTTCTCTGTCATGCCAGTCAGCCGACACACAGGGGTCAAATTACAACTGGTGATTTGACACAGATGAGGGGGAATTATACCGGCTAAACACTCTAAATACATACAGGGTGCATTTCTGTTTGTTTCCCTTCAGTTCTGTGCAAGAGGTCAGGTCCACTTTAACCACTTACGTACCAGAGACCGCTGGTACAGAAGTGGCGGAATCCCAACGTATGACGACGAATCGCCGCACATACCCGCCGCAATCGGAGTCACCACCGCACGTCGGGAACCTGGGCCACCCACTCTGCCGTCTCTATGACAGCAGAGTTCCTGCGAGCCGGTCGGGAGCCGCTTTCATTGGTTCCTGACCCTGTCTTTCAATGTAAGCCAATGGGAGTTCCTTACATTGAAAGACAGGGCCAGGAGCCAATGAAATATAGTCTCTTTACCCGCTCACAGGGCTCTGCCGTGATAGAGACAGGCAGAGACAGTGAGCTGCGACAGGACACAGCGGGGATTCAGCAGCGAGATCGACGTACACAGAGAATGCGTGCATCGGCTACTGATTGAAATCTACGCCCTGCCAGCCAGGTAACCACCAAAACAGGGAGTAGAGTTCATTCACCGCGGTCCTTAAAGCGGATTAAAACCCTGACATAATATTCAAAAAACATGTTTACCTACTTTTTATATGCCACACGGTTAGCATATTTGCATTTGTGCATAAGTTATTATTCATTTAGAAGTTATAGGTTCCCAAAAGTACAGTTTTTTGCTTTGTGAGCTGACTGTGCATTTTATTAATAACTGGTTTTATTCATTGCTGTTTTGCAGCCAGACAAGCTTTCAGTGTCTCTCTCTGTCTCCAGCAGCTTCTCCACAGTCAGAGAACGTGTCACATTCCTCACTTGATACATTTAAGTTAACATTATCTAAAAATGTGGTTGTGTCTACATTTCACTGCACTGAACTTTCAAGCTGTGTGTGTAACCCTTGGAATGCTGGTCTAGTAAAAAAAAAATGCTGGTTGCATATAAGATGCTGTAAATAATGTTTTAGATCAATTATGAAATGCTGGGTTATATTCCGTTTGTATTTAAAACAAGTCCAGGATTTTGCCACACTCACGTCCTAATATATACAGTGGTTACACCCACCCACAATTAGAGTTTGCACTGTATTAACAGCATATTGTGTATGTACAATACAAAAACATTTGTAAAGCGCTTTTCTTCCATAGGACTCAAAGCGCATGTACAGTTGTGTTCAAAATTATTCAACCCCCACTGAAATTGAATGTTTTGGCCAGTTTGACATGGATTTTGATCATTTCAGTCATCTTGTTTACAATTAAATCGAAGAGGCACTTGTAAGTCAGACAAATATAACATTTATAATGAAATAATCACAAATGTCTTTTCTGTGCTCACATCATTATCAGTTTTATTCAACCCCCAAGTGACATTCATTCTTAGTACTTAGTACAACATATTAGTACAACTAATTTTGTTTCATCAGTAAACAGAACACTACCAAAGTTTTGTGGTAATGTTCTGTGGACTGATGAAACAAAATTAGAACTGTTTGGGCCCATGGATCAACGCTATGTTTGGAGGAGGAAGAACAAGGCTTATGAAGAAAAGAACACCTTACCTACTGTGAAGCATGGCGGGGGGTCAATCATGCTTTGGGGCTGTTTTGCTTCTGCGGGTACAGGGAAGCTTCAGCGTGTGCAAGGTACCATGAATTCTCTTCAGTACCAGGAGATATTGGATGAAAAAGTGATGCAGTTCGTCACAAACCTGAGGCTTGGGACCTTTCAACAGGACAATGATCCCAAGCATACCTCCAATTCCACTAGAGCATGGTTGCAAATTAACCTCCCTGGCGTTCAATTTTCCCAGGATTTCTGTGCAAAAAGTGATAAAATGTATTAAAACTTTTTTTTTCCTGTAACTTGCCAAAATGTGTCAAGCAAGGGTCTAGTATACAGTGCAGGAGAGTATTGATGTGTATGCACGTTTATACTGTTCACAGCATGTTTTTATGGACGGACATACCGTATATACTCGCATACAAGCCGAATTTTTGACCCCCAAAATGGGGGTCAAAAGTTGGGGGGTCGGCTTGTATGCGAGTCTTCCCTGGTGGTCTAGTGGTGGGTGGGTGGGTGGTGGGTGGTCCGCGCCCCGCTCCCCCCTCCCCGCTCCCCCCCGGCCGCCGCTGCTAATACCTGTTTAGGCAGCGGCCGCTTCCTAATCCGCGTTCCTCTTCTTAAGTGTCTTCTCAGAGTATCACAGCAGCGCGCCCGGCGCTGCTGCTGTGACGATGCAGGGGGCAGGAAAGAGCGGTTCCCTTGGCAACGGCGATACAGATCGCCGCTATAGGGAGCCGCGCTCTTTCCTGCACTCTACATCGTCACAGCAGCAGCGCCGGGCGCGCTGCTGTGATACTCTGAGAAGAAACTTAAGAAGAGGAACGCGGATTAGGAAGCGGCCGCTTCCTAAACAGGTAATAGCAGCAGCGGGGGGCGGGGGGGCGGAGCACTACCTACCTATGCTGGGCACTAAACTGGGCACTATACTGGCTAAACTGGGCACTATACTGGCTAAACTGGGCACTATACTAGCTAAACTGGGCACTATACTAGCTAAACTGGGCACTATACTGGCTAAACTGGGCACTATACTGGCTAAACTGGGCACTATACTAGCTAAACTGGGCACTATACTGGCTAAACTGGGCACTTTACTAGCTAAACTGGGCACTATACTGGCTAAACTGGGCACTTTACTAGCTAAACTGGGCACTATACTAGCTAAACTGGGCACTATACTAGCTAAACTGGGCACTATACTAGCTAAACTGGGCACTATACTGGCTAAACTGGGCACTATACTGGCTAAACTGGGCACTATACTAGCTAAACTGGGCACTATACTGGCTAAACTGGGCACTTTACTAGCTAAACTGGGCACTATACTGGCTAAACTGGGCACTTTACTAGCTAAACTGGGCACTATACTAGCTAAACTGGGCACTATACTAGCTAAACTGGGCACTATACTGGCTAAACCGGGCACTATACTGGCTAAACTGGGCACTATACTAGCTAAACTGGGCACTATACTGGCTAAACTTGGCACTATACTAACTAAACTGGGCACTATACTGGCTAAACTTGGCACTATACTAACTAAACTGGGCACTTTACTAGCCATACTGGGGCACTATACTAGCTAAACTGGGCACTATACTAGCTAAACTGAGGCACTACCTACCCATACTGGGCGCTATACTGGCTATACTGGGCACTATACTGGCAATACTGGGCACTTTACTAGCTATACTGGACACTACCTACCTATACTGGGCACTATACTAGCTATACTGGGACACACTGGGGGGCTGCACCAATCCAGCATTTCCTACCCCCGGCTTATATGGGGGTCAATCATTTTTCCCTGTTTTTTCAGGGAAAAGTTGGGGGGTCGGCTTATATGCGGGTCGGCTTATATGCGAGTATATACGGTATCTGTCCATACCGCTAGGGAGGTTGAAATATTTTGGAGTGGCCATCACAGTCACCAGAGTTAAATCCGATTGAGAATCTCTGGTGAGACTTAGAGGAACTCCAGTGAAAACAATGTAATAAAAAAGTGCATCATTTTTACAATAATTATGTATAAATGATTTAGTCAGTGTTTGCTCATTGTAAAATCTTTCCTCTCCCCTAGTTACATTCTGACATGTATCACATGGTGACATTTTTTACTCTGGGCAGGTTATGTAGCTGCTGCTAGCGGTTTTGGCCGTTATGCTGAGCATACACGGCACGTTTTATGCGCCTGATCGAGCCAGCGGCTCGATGCCGGCGCATCCCCGCTCGTCCGCGCGGATCGATTGCCGATCGTCCCCGCCGGCGCTTCCTTATCCCCGCTCGATTCCCTGCCATTGTCCGCCGGCGGAGACCTAGCGGGCGAGGGTCGAGCGGCATGATCGGGCCAGCTGAATATTATCAGCTGGCCGGATCAGCTGGTTGATACACGGTACAGAAACGTACCGTGTATCCCCAGCATTAGAGACAGCTGAAAGCAGCTATTTCCTGTCTGTGAACGTTACATTGTGGCAGTTTGCCAGGAGCACCGCGGTCCTCAGAGCTTCTTGTGGGAGGGGTTTCACCACAATATCAGTTATACAGAGCCCCCTGATGGTCTGTTTGTGAAAAGCAATATATTTCTCATGTTAAAGGGGGTATCAGCTACTGATTGGGATAAAGTTAAATTGTTGGTTGGAGTTCCTCTTTAAAGAAAGCAGTTGTAGCGCGCAAACCTAAGAATGTGACTGAACTGGAGGCTTTTGCCCATGAAGAATGGGCTAAGATACCCGTAGATCGCTGCAAGACACTTGTGTCAAGCTATGCTTCACGCTTAAAAGCTCTTATAACTGGAAAAGGATGTTGTACTAAGTACTAAGAATGAATGTCACTTGGGGGTTGAATAAAACTGATAATGATGTGAGCACAGAAAAGACATTTGTGGTCATTTCATTATAAATGTTATATTTGTCTGACTTACAAGTGCCTCTTTCATTTATTTGTAAACAAGATGACTGAAATGATCAAAATCAATGTCAAACTGGCCAAAACACCCAATTTCAGTGGGGGTTGAATAATTTTGAACACAACTGTATATGTGGGGGGTGGGGAGGAGGTGGTGCTGAAATAAGCGCATTGCCTAGGGCACAGGTGTCGAACTCCAGGCCTGGAGGGCCAGATCCAGGCCAGTGCTTAGTATGGACTGAGAAAGAGGAATGTGTTCTACCTGATGGACCCCACCTTTCCTGATTCAGACCCATCAATTCATTTGAGCTGTATCAAATGTGTGAGGACCCCGGCCCTCGTAGGACCAGTTTGCCATCCCTGGCCTAGGGTGACAAATAGACCAGAAACGACCTGGTTGAAGCTAATCTTGTGCTCATTTTAATCAAATGAATGCATCTAAAGGCTAGTACACACTAGCAATTTTGATTGGCCAATGATTGGTCAATTTTACCACCTCCATGTAGTATGAGGGCCAAACAGATTTTCAATTCTATGCAGATTATATAGGTAAATGGTCATACTACATGGAGGTGGTAAAATTGACCAATGATTGGCCTATCAAAATTGCTAGTGTGTACTAGGCTTTAGAATGGGACCAATAAAATAATCAGCTACTGCATATTTTTGCATAAAATTAACATGACATTTACATCAACACAAAAACGATGGCTTGTTCCTAATAGATTTGCTATCCACCCTGGAGAGAGCAGGTTAGGCTATGTTTCCACTGTAGCTTGACATTTTCGCCTGCAAAAAAATCTTATAAGATTTTTCTGATTGGTGAAAATTCGCATGTAAATTGTTACGCTTTTTTTATGCCTAATCTGCCTAGTAACAGCTTAGTCATGACTGCTTACAACTGTCTGTAACCATGGATCTAATGTGAATTTTCGCCCAAATAACGCGAAAATTTGCATTGCCTATACTAAGCATTGTACGCGAATCATACGCCATGTTCCGAAAAAATGATGCAGGACCTCAGATTTTTCCACGCGTATGAAAAATCGCTTTGAGTGGAAACAGCCCCATTCACTAACAGTTGCAAAATCAATGCAAATTTTCTGAGAGAAAAATCTGACAAAACGCACAAGTGGAAACAAGGCCTTACCATCTTGATAAGGGATTGAAAAACTGACAACAAAGAAAATGCAAAACTCACTACTACAAATAAATAAAAAAGAAGAAGTATTTATTACAGAGAAACAAATACAGACGTTTCTTACAATTACTATACATCTGGCCCTTCCCCCTCTCACTGCAGTGCAACAATATAACATTGGAGTTCAACTCCACCCACAGCGAAATTCCATTTTGCTGCCATTCATGGGGTTTCCTTGCAGGTGTTTGTGCATCCATCTTGTGCCTCTAGGGGGCACTATCTCACAGCTGGATTTGAACCTGAAGTGAGGTATATAGAGGCTGCAATATTTATTTCCTTTTAGGCAATACCAGTTGCCTGACTGTCCTGGTGATCCTTTCCCTCTAATACTTCTAGCCATAGCCCCTGAACAAGTATGCAGCAGATCAGGTGTTTGACATTATTGTCAGCTCTGACAAGATTAGCTGCATGCTTGTTTCTGGTGTGATTCAGACACTACTGCAGCCAAATAGATCAGCAGGGCTGCCAGGAAACTGGTATTGTTTAAAAGAAAATAAATATGGCAGCCTACATATACTTCTCGCTTCAGGTTCCCTTTAATATATCTTGACCGTACAGCAGCCATTCACAATACAGGTTTCATAGGTCAGCGGGGAGCGGTTATTCAACTCTCCCTGCGTCCAGCTTACCGGCGGTGTACATATATACGTGCGCATCTGGAACACCGGTGTGATATCTTTACCATTATCTAATCAATGAGGCGCTAATTCTCAAAGGGTGTGGCATATAGCATGCAGTATATCACAGAACCAATCGAAACCTGCAGCTACGGACTTGGATTGGCCGTTTCAAGCTTCATGCTAAATGCGCCAGTCCAAGTTCCAGTCCAACCACACAGATTTCATATCCACCACACATAGTATAAAAGGCATAAGACTCTGAATAGAAATCACAGTAATATGCAGGAAGAACCCATTGGTCACTGAGGGCAACGCCCCCTTTCAACCGGAACATCTCTCCTAAAGGACCCTTCAAATGTTCAATAAAAATGACATCAGTGCAAGCAGAATTGATCAAACATCACAAGTAAAAATGAAGACACTTAAAGGGTAAGTTCATGAGAAAAAAAATGTATGTCAATTTCAGGTGGGGACTCCTGGCATCAACAACTTTTTTCAAAATCTTGGGTATCTACCTGCCATACTTCCTGTTACACACCCAGTGGTCTGCGAAGGGGAAGGGACTAGACGCATGCGTAAACTTGTCAGGACAGGATGTGAGTGGGCAGGGTCAGACTGCACTTATCTAGCATGTGGGTCTCAGAGGAGAGTACAGTCTCTCTGTGACAGAGAAAGTACAGGCTGAAGTAGTAGTTAATGGAAAATGCTGTGGATCAATGCAAAAATACCGACACTCTGATATGAAATAAACTTAAAGAGGAACTGTAACATCAAAATGTCCCCTGGGGGGTACTCACCTCGGGTGGGGGAAGCCTCAGGATCCTAACGAGGCTTCCCACGCCGTCCTGCGTCCCTCGGGGGTCTCGCTGTAGCCCTCCGTACAGCGGTGACGTCAATATTTACCTTCCGGGCTCCTGCGCAGGCGCTCTGGTGGCTGTCGGCTCCGAAGTAGGCGGAAATACCCGATCACTGTCGGGTCTGCTCTACTGCACAGGCGCAAGTCTCCGGCGCCTGCGCAGTAGAGCGGACCCGATGGAGATCGGGTATTTCCGTCTAGTTCCGAGCCGAAAGCAGCCACAGCGCCTCCGCTGGAGCCAGGGAAGGTAAATATTGAAGTCACAGTCGGGCCTGTTGCCGGCTGTTCGGAGGGCTACAGCGAGACCCCGTGGGACAGAGGACGGCATGGGAAGCCTCATTAGGATCCTGAGGCTTCCCCCACCCGAGGTGAGTACCCCCAGGGGACATTTTGATGTTACAGAGTCTCTTTAATTACTATGATAAGGGAGTAACCTCAATTTAGAACAGCTTTAACAACCGGGCATGTACAGCATTAAACCCGCCTTCCTTCATCAACTAAAATATCCAATGTGAATGGACTGACCTTTTAAAGTGGACCTGAACTCAGAACTTCCTCTCTGCTTTAAAAGATAAGCAACAGCATTATAACCTTTAAAGAAAAAAACATTTGCTACAAATTATACAAATCCTGCTGTGTGTCTACTTTCTACTTAAATGGAAGCAGACAAAGGGTTAACATCCTGTGTTTACAAATGAGCTGCTCTGCCGAGGCAGTTGAGAGATCAAATTACACTTGTGATTAGACACAGATGAGGGGGAGTTAGGCTAAATTCTCTAAATACATACAGGGTGGATTTATCTAGTCTTTCCTTCTTTCCTGTGCAATAGTTCAGGTCTACTTTAAAAGGCATATGTAGTGTATTTTCAGCACACCTATTTTATGTATCGGTTTATTGTGCTCAGCAATTTTTTTCCCCATATAAATTAGAACACGTTTTTCTTTTTAAATTAAGAATTGAATATTACAAATAAATGTTTCAGTTTTTGATACTTTACCAGCTCCTCTGTCTTTTGTGAACTGTTCTGTTGCAGTAAACAAGTCTCTACCAGTTTAAAAGCCAAGACTCCAGACCTGGTGACTGGTAAGTGTAAATCATCAGTTCTCCTACAGGGAATACTCTAGGCAGGACATAATCAAGTGACCACTTTCTATTTCTCTCTGATTGGTTGGTCCCAATCAAGGTAGACACACCTCATTTCTATTTCCTGCTTTATCCTACATAGGAAACAGGACAGATGCATGATCACATGACCATGTGCAAATTAACTAGATGAAAAATCGATCATGTGCTTCTCTGTGAAGTCTCTTGCAGGAGCGTAACCGTTAACTAAACTCTACTGTTCTTGAGGTTGCAATGTTATCTTTACTGCACCATAGGAAAATTAAATCTTAAAGGTGCGTACACACGCAGTACCACAATGAACGACGGGTCCGCCGGTCCCTGCCGCTGGGCTGACGTTCAGCCGACAGTAGTGCGTGTACGTGCTGCCGGCGGACTGCTAAGGCTGTTTCTGAACAATCCGCTGAGTAGCTCATTCAGAAACAGCCTTATCAGTCTGCCTGACAGGCTGTACACACGCACTACTGTCGCTGGAATGCCCGCCCAGCGGGAGGATCTAACGGATCCATCGTTCATTGCGGTAGTGCGTGTGTACGCACCTTAAAGAAATCCTGTAATGAAAAATACCCCTCTGGGGGATACTTGCCTCATGAGGGGGAAGCCTCTGGATCCCAACGAGACTTACCCCGTCCTCCAGTGTCCCCCCGTTAGCCTGCCTGGGTCAGAGATGTAAATATTTACCTCTCCGCGATCCTGTGCAGGCGTACGAGCGGCTTTTCGTTCGGGTAAGACGGAAATAGCTGAACCCGATCGATCCACTCTACTGCGCAGGTGCGAGTCCTTTTGCGTCTGTGCATACTATCGGGTTTGGCGGTTTCCGACTAGCCCGAAGGAAGAGCCGCTACTGCGCCAGATCCTGGTGAGGTAAATATATCAAGCCTCGTCAGGCTTGGCGGGGGAGGATTCCGGGACACTGCGGGGGAGCCAGCGCTGGACTGCCTGCAGCTACAGGGGAGGGGGAAGCCTCATTGGGACCCAGAGGCTTCCCCCTCCCGAGGTGAGTACCCCCCAGGGGAGTTTTTTTTTTTTTTTAAAACAGGTTCTCTTAAAAGGTAGCCATACATCTAGCTATGATGGGCAGATTCGACCAAGAGACAAATCTCTCTCTAATCGAATCTGATTCTACTTTACCTGTGCACTACACTTTACCTGTGCGTTGGCTCCATTCTCCATCCATACATGCGCCCCCACAGGGTTACCGGAGTAACAAGGGCACATATAAAGTCACACGTGCCCAGGAGGTGGGGCACGTGTACGGACAGAGGATGGAAGCCGCATCCAGCGGCGGACATGGACAGGAAATGTATACTGCACGGAGAACGGGGTAGCATTTGTCATTGGAGGGACAGTGCTGGGGGTTTTGTCACATTTGTCACTTGCCGTTACCACCGTGCACCTGATCGACCCGACATTTTGCAGTATGTCCAATTGACATGCTCATTGGTCACATCGTCAATCAGGCATGCACTTGGCAGAACCGATTTCCATCATATAATTATTGAATCAGATGGTCGATTGGCCCCCAAGTCGATAGAGGTTTGGCCGCCTTTAGTAACCATACACTATCACATGGGCTTTACGTTTGGAAAATGTTTGATATCGTTTTCTTGACTACAGCCATGTACCACTCTGTATCCGGTCGAATACCAGCAGACACCTGATTGATTTCTGATCTGATCACTGCTGTCGCCACTAGCTTTGTGTTGTTCATTTCTGTAGGGTATGGGGGGGGGGGGGATGGTCTAACAACCCCCACGTACACAACCCCGCTACTGTCAGCCTAAAAAAAAAAATAAAGGCCTTTCCCGATCAATGATCGATCACTTTTTCCAGTCGAATATTGATTGAGATAGTCATAGTTCTTGATAGATTTTAGTTAATGTATCTACTTAAAGGAGAACTGTAGTGAGAGGGATATGGAGGCTGCCATATTTATTTCCTTTTAAGCAATACCAGTTGCCTGGCAGCCCTGCTGGTCTATTTGCCTAAAGAAGTGTCTGAATCACACCAGAAACAAGCATGCAGCAAATTTTGTCATATCTGTCTAATTTGTCAGAAATACCTGATCTGCTGCATGCTTGTTCAGGGCCTTTGGCTGAAAGTATTAGAGGCAGAGGATTAGCTGTATAGCCAGGCAACTGGTATTGCTTAAAAGGAAATAAAGAGGACAGCCTCCATATACCTCTCACTACAGTTCTCCTTTAATTTTTCTTGTGCTTAGAATGCTCAACAGCCAAACCAGCAGGTGGAGCTCTAAAGAAATCGTATTTCATTTGATATTTAATGTTAAATGTTTAAAAAAAAACTCAGTTTAGTTCTAAACCCATTAAATAATAAAAAAAAATGTAGAATATCACTACACAGTATGGTTATTCTGCAGTGTTGCAAGACCACAATTTCTACAGTTCCAAATGTCCAAGTGGTATGGCCCGCCTTCAGGAGCATGTGTGGGTGTACAGGTTCAGTTGTGCTTTAAAGCGGAGATGCAATTGGCCATTGAGGTTTGCACAGAAACCAGACTGTGAATGCTCCGAAACTATGGCCATACACAGAAGGAATAAGCTTAATCCCCAATGTCTTGAGAAGAATGGAATATTCCAATATGGAGGCAGAGTGTCATTGTTCCCTTGAAGTGGAACTGAGCCAATAGGAGAATTTGTTCTGTAGGCAGATTTCATAGAGAAGCAGATGATCAATGTAGTAGGAAATGGATCTATAAGTCTGATTGGCTGGCCACAATTTGCCTAGATAGGAAGAAAAAGTGAGACGTGATCATGTCCAGCCACTCAGGGAGTATTTACCAACCCTAACTTGAAGATAAGGTACATTTTTAGCTGAGATTTGCTGCAGTTACAGGGCTGTGAATGCTCTAAAACAAGGACCACATAAAAAAGGAGAAGTCTCCACCCCCCCAAAACCACCAACTTTTGAAGAATAGAATATTCTTGGAGGCCAGTTGCTGCTTTTCCCTGAAAATTAATGTGTGCGTGTAGCTATGGAAGTCACTATACTCAAAAAACGACCACACCAAGGTCCTCCATCCAACTCTTGAGGAACAGAATATTTCATCATGGAGGCGGAGAGCCACTGTTCCCTTGAAGATGAAATGTGTTTGTAGTTTGGCTTTTAGGAAGGTCACCGGGCTATAAACGCTCCAAGATGAGAACCATGCAGAAAGAAGTCTTAATTCCCCCCTCCACTTTTGAAGAACAAAATATTCCAACACTGATTTCCGGAGAAAGGAACCAGGTCATGAAGCAGACGACATTTCAATGTTCAAAAAAGTGAAATAAATAGAAATGTCTTCATTATTTATAGTGCTTGTCCAGATTTGTCCAAGAAATCTTCAGTTCGTTCTGTACAGTTATTTACAGGAAGGTGAAGTCACAAATGGACCCTTCAGTAGGCATTCTGAGTGTCTGTTGGGGTCTCCAATGTTTCAGCTATGTCTTCAAGCTCATCCAAAACTTCGCTGAAGGACGGCCTCTTAAAGGCTTCAATCTGCATAGAAAAATTAGAGATGGTCACTGGGACTATTCAGAAAAGCATTGGGAAAATTCAACCACCCATAAGAAGTAGATTTAATCCTTTATCAACCTACCATTAGTAAACAAAAATGTAATGCTTTGCGTTGTGTTACCTAGGCACTAGAATGGTCTCCTTTGGGATTATTCCATGAGAGAACAAATGTTGTGAAAATGAGGGGTCCACCTAGACTGTTCATATTAGAAACTCTTTCCATTAGTTCACTCAACTCTTATCTGTTGGACACATGTTTTCCACCCTACTCTGACTAAAATTCCTGCATGGACACCTTGTGAATGCCAACCAAGGTCTTCAGAATCTGATGTAGCTTGTGAGGTTTTTTTTTTTCTTTTTTTCTCTGAGCACTGCACAGTCTGACCTTGGGGTGAAGTTGTCAGGCTGTCCACCCATGTGGAGACTAGCAACTGTCTTGGATAGTTTCCACTAGTTAATACTTTTTTTGCATTGTAATATCATGGACTTTACATTATTTGGAAAGGGCCTTGTAATGTTTCCCAAATTGATGGGCAACAACATTTAAGATAACTGCTGATGTTTTTCCTCATTGGCATTCTGTTAACAGACCAGCAGACTACCAAAACTTCAGCTTTTATATGGGTGGTCACATTTGCAAGGCGGTGTACCTCAATATTCACACAAGGCTTCTGATTATTTACTATGTCCACATGTAGGTAGGTAAGAAAGCTTTCACAGGAAATAAAAAAAATGTAGAGCTCCAGAGCAGTAATCAGGTGTCGGGGCCTAGAGATGTTCTGAATGTAGGAGTTGCTGAAGTGGAGAGAGATATTCTCTATGTGGGAAGTGTGGAAACGGCAAGACCTAAAGATGCTCTGGATGTGCAAAGTGTGCAAGTGATGGCACCTAGAGATGTGAAAGTGGAAGATGTGCACATGCCAGACTCTAGAGATGTTTTAGATGTGGGAAGTGTGGAAGTGGCAGGTCATAGAGATGTTCTGGATGTGGAAAGTGTGGATGTGTTGGGACTTTGAGATGGTATGGATGTGGGAAATGTGCAGGTGGAGGGACATAGAGATGTTCTGGATGTGGGAAGCGGTGGGACATAGAGATGTTCTGGATGTGGGAAGGTTTGAAGTGGCAGGTAATAGAGATGTTCTGAATGTGAGAAGTGATAGAATCTAGAGATGTTCTGAACATGGGTAATGAAAAGTACAGAGTCTCAGGTGACACCAAGACCTCAGCCTGTCGAAAGGATACATCAAGTGAAGGGAATGTTTGATTTGGACATACTATTTCTGCTAGACCAGAATATAACATTTTTTTATCCTTACCCGGCAGCAGCTGGCTGCTAAGTCTAGAACCCTCTTGGGGCAATCCTTCACCAGTGCTTGAAAGGCCTCCACATCCAAACCATAGTCCTAAAAATATAAAATATTGAGGTTAAAATTGTTATGGGCCATAAAAATTACTGTGTGGGTAGTATTCAAAAATGAAGGTCATTCAATACTAGTGTTGGTGAGGGTATTTCGTTTATTGAATTTGAACACCCGAATATTCCCGACCACCACTGTTCAGCACCCTAACAAGCATACAGGGTCAGGAGGAGTTCACAGAGTTCCTTGAGTTTCACGAGACTCCAATGCTTCCTCCTACCTAACAGGAAGTATGCTGGAAAGAGGAAGCATCCAAGTCACTTGAAGCGTGACACACAGGGCAGTCCTCCTGACCCTGTCCAATTGTTAGGGTGCAAAACAGTGGCAATCAGGAGTATTCAGGTGTTCGCCTGCCGTGTCCTCTCATAGCTGCCAGCATTTTAACCACTATGGTGCTGACTTAGAAGTATTTCAGGTTACTTCTGGGTCAGTGCCATAGTGGTAAAAATTCTGGCAGGCATGAGAGGATACGGTGGGGAAACAAGCGAGTTGACAGGGCAGAAAAGACAGCGAAGGGAACCCAGAGTAGGCGAGTTATGCTGTGGATTTGTTTTTTTTAACAGGTACGAAGCTTGGGGAGAGAAGATGAACTAGATCTAGTCAGAACTGTAAGGAATTGTTAGAAGAGGAACTGACAGCAAGGTACGTATGTAATATTCATTGGCAGGTACATTATGTGATTATTTTAAATAATTATACTCATTTCAGGTTCACTTTAAGTCTAAAGGACACAGAAACCAGAACATGGACCATTTGCTGAGGTTATCCAAACTTCACAAAAAGTGCCAATGATGACTCAGACAGTGAAGAAAAAAAAACAAATATTCAGGTATTCTCAATGCGTATGCATGGTTGGGTGTGCTGTCATCAGCTATTATACAGCTAAATATTGCTCTACACATCTTTGGACTGGTTCAGAACAGCTACATGCAAATCAACCTTTTCTCCGGAGTTATCTTCTAGGAGAGAAGTTTCATATTCTCTTCAAAATAACTTAAGCATTTTACAGTTGAAAAAGACTAAAAGTTGGTGAAAAAGTACTATCAAAATAAGTGAGTATTTTCTTGCTTGCCAGGTTTAAAAGGCATTTTATGACATGGTGTGAAAATATCAACAAGCAGAAAAAGTGAATTGCATATGGGCCATGGTGTCTATGTTGATTGAAGAAATTATGTCCAAATCACATTTTATTATTCCTTATAGATGGCATCTGACATGGGCCAAATCTATTAGAAGGAGCTGCTTTGGCCTCTGAAGAAGGCTTTTATAGGCCATGAAACGTACGTTAGGCGTGGTTTTGATATTCTATTGTAGAATAACTTTGAATTGATGCACAAAAGGTGTCATTTTAAAAGGCATTTTGATGTATGGACCTGCATGAAACAAACATTTCAAATGAATGGCTAAAAAGCCCTTCTTTTTGTCCTTGTGGCCCTTTGTCGAGCTCAACAACACAGTGATCAAAGGGAAGAAAACGTACTCTGGTTCTGGGTAGGATCTCAGGATCTGCTGCGATCTGGCCAAGAATCTCACACAGGACAATTCCAAAAGAAAACACGTCAACCTGGGAAAGAAGAAGAAATTAACTTTTTCTTTCATCATTACAGACTTGCTCAAATTCTCATAATTGTTTCAATGTTAAACTAGCCAGCTGCTTTAAACCTCCCCAAGTGTCGTTTCTACCAGAGCAGATTTTGACTGGAAGCTACGAGACGACAAAACTCAAAGTCAACTAACCTCAAAACAGGAAAATAGTAAATTATAGTGCATTTTACTCTGGGAGGAATGTGCATTTTATATGTATGTATTACAATACATATAAATGTCCTTTAACCTCCCTGGCGGCTAGCCGCCAGAAGCTCAAAGCAGAGAATAGCGCGCAGCTGGCATTTTTACTCGCCTCCCGGGGGATCCAGACATTGGTAGCAGTTCACCTTCCTGTTCTCCGATGCTCTGAATCACTACAAAGTTACAGCGCCACCCAGAGGGTGGAGGGAAAATTGCAGCACTGGAGCCCGGGGAGGTAAATGCTGTGGCTGCTGCAGGCATTCTGGCAGGATGATTTTTTTCCCCCTTATTTTAGGGTCTGAAACGTGCTGAAAAGACCGTAAATAATACCGCCGCCAGGGAGGTTAAAGTAAACCGTGCACTAAATTAACAAATGAACCTCCCACTAAGGCAGGTGTGTAAATTGTGCTGGCTTTTGGTGGTGTAGCAAGCATTTACTTACCTACAGGAGGAGGGGGTGTACTTATTATTACGCAGCTGGTGATCTGGGCGCAGGGTGAGCTGAATGACGACTCATCCTGCTCCCACTCAAATCCCTGGCGGTGTTAAATACTATTCCGCCTCCGAGTCGTCACAACTCGGAGGGAGAAATAATAATTTATGTGCCCCTCGCAGTATTACATTACTGGCACTAGTGACGCCTAGTTTCAATGCTCAGCGTAGAGGGCTGCGCCCTAAAACCCCCTGCTTCGGGGGGTTGGTGTTCAGTACCCCCAGCCTATACGGAGGCCTCCGCTTTCTATCTCCCCATGCTGCAGGATCCTGCAGTGATTTCCTATGTCCCTGGCAGCTGCAATGCATGCTGGGGTTGTGTGGTGCATACCGGGAGATCTAGTTCTCAATGATGTGGTTACATCTCTTGGCAGGGTAAAACCACATCAATGAACTACATCGCCCAGCATGTGTTGTGCTGACCGGGGATGCACTTTATCATTGAGGGAACTTTAACCTGCGGCACAGGACAGGGTAGATGGAGGCTGGAGCACCAAGATGCCCAATATACTTTAACCATCTGTCTCTGAATTAATTAGAGAGACTCTGAAGCGACATTAAAAATTGCTTTTTAACTTATAATCAACATGGGCATGTTTGCCCCTGCTAAAACACCGCTCTCCTGCGGCTGAACAAGGGGTCTTTACCCCCCAAATCCCCCCACCTGCAAAATCCACGACCAACTTGGTCGTAGATTTTGCTGCTCATGGAGGCAGAGCTAATGGCTGTAGCTCTGCCTCCATGCGCTTCTATCAGTCGGCAGATCTCCGCCTCTCCCCGCCCCTCTCAGTGAAGGAAGACAGAGGGGCGGGGAGAGGCGGCAATCAGCGCTGATAGACGCACTGAGAGGCAGGGCTACGGCCATTAGCCCTGCCTCAACAGGAAGCGCTGCCCAGGAACAACAGAGGGGATTTTGGGAGTAAACACCCCTTGTTCAGCCACGGGATAGCAATGTTTTAGCAGGGGCAGACATGCCCATGTTGATTAGAAGGTAAAAAGCGATTTTTAATGTCGCTTCAGAGTCTCTTTAACTATCAACTATGGTAATACCTTTATATATTATATTTCTGCTATAAACCTAATGTAACAATCTAAATGAACAATCAGTCTAAAAGGACTATTAGCAGGCTTGAATAAAAAAAAAACAAATCTACTGAATGGCATTAGTTTACTTTATGGGTGGCCACAGATTTGAAAATACAAACAGCACTGTAAGGTTAGTGGCCATTAAAGGGAATCTGTAGTGAAAATAAACTTAGGATATAAGGCAGGGGTCCCCAAACTTTTTTGATCAAGGGCCTTTTCAACATACTTCAAACTAATGGGGGGCCGAAGTATACATAATATGATGTAGAAAACATTACATTGAACCTAGATAGTGTAAACTATTACCTGTTAACATGTACAGCCCTTTTGTCTCCCATTTAAAGGAATCATCAAGGAAGTAACGCTACCCAGAGTACTACTTACCCGGGGCTTCCTCCAGCCCCTGGCAGCCGCTATGTCCCTCGCTGCAGCTCCGCTCTCAGCCCCCGGTCTCCAACGGTGCAGGGGCTGACCTCGCCGAATCGTCACCTACTGCGTGAGCGCCAATGTCAATCACCTCCACGTGGTCCGGAGTGTACTGAGCAGGCACAGTGCGTTCCGGACCACGTGGAGGTGACTGACAGTGGCGCTCACGCAGGCGCAGTAGAGGACACCTGAAGAGGCGGAGAGCGGAGCTGTGGCGAGGGACATAGCAGCTGCCAGGGGCTTGGTGGAAGCCCTGGGTAAGTAGTACTCTGGGTAGCATTACTTGCTTGATGACTCCTTTAACCAAAGCAGATATTATGTTCCCAACACAGCATGTGCAGATAGTAAAAAACCTTTTTGCGCCAAACAGTGAAGCATACCCAGGGGACAACTTGTCGTCCAATTGGACAGCAGTGTCACGTAATGCAGAATTGAATTGGAAGCCAGTAAATGACTGCTCGCTGGCTTCCCTGTGGATGGGTGGTACCAGCACTGCTATTCTATATCTGAGCCACCAATATTTTAAGATGCAGTGGACCGCATCTAAGTAATACATGTGAGTGGAGGGCCGGTGAAAAACCCTCAGGGGGACGGATTCGGCCCGCGGGCCTTAGTTTGAGGACCACTGATATAAAGGTATTGCATGTGTAGTACAGCTAATAAATAGAACATTAGTAGCAAAGGTATGAGACTCATATTGTTTCTAGTACAGGAAGAGTTAGGGCTGGTTCACACGGGCGTCTGCTGAGCTTTTGCTTGGCATTGCGTTCAAACGCCAGCGTTTAAACGCCAGCGTTTAAAAGCTAGCTTTTGAAAGCTTTTGAAAAGCGTTCAAGGCTAGCAGTTCTGGTCTCTGCTATTCTTTCCTCGCGTTTACTGCCTCTGAAAGCAGCATGTTGCTTTTGAGACTAGACGCAACGCTGGGATCTACTGCCAGGCTTTCATGAAAGCCTGCAAAAGCCAGCTCTAAACGCTCCCATTCACTTGCATGGGATGGCAGTAGATCCCAAAAAACGCTGCGTCTGAAACGCTGCGTTAAACGCCACAAAAACGCCCGTCTGAACCAGCCCTAAAGAAACTTCAGTTATCTATGCACAAGAGCTTCTCTGAGCGCTCTGACTAATTTAGTCATCTACAGAGTTCTTTTCTGAAGCACTTATCTCAACCTGTCTCTCACGGTTTCCTGTTTTCTTAAGGTTTTACTGGAGAGCTAATGACCCATTGAACTTTGCTGCTCTGTTTCATAGTTTAAAATACAGAGTATAGTTTGTAAACTGCAAATATTAGAGAATGATGCAATGTTATTCAAAAAAAAAAAAAAAAAAAAACTTTGTAACTGAAAATAAAAATATGAGACACTTTTCTATGCTACTAATGTTCTATTCCTTATCCGTACTACACATACAATTCATATCACAAGTTTTCTTTTTGCTTCAGTGTCACTTTAAAAAAGGGACAACTCAACATCTTTAATGGACATTCAATAATGTTGGTTCAGATAAGATATCAAACATACATCAAAACCGTATCTCAGACATCTTTGTAAATTATGTTCTAAAGATTCTGAATAAAACGTAACTAGTCATAATTTAGACATACCTTTCGGTCATATGGTTCTCCACGTAACATTTCAGGAGCCATCCAGAAGGCGGATCCCACGAGCGAGAGCTTCCTTTCACCGTTCTTCAGAGGCAGGTCCACCACTTCCCGGGCGAGACCAAAGTCTGTCACCAATGCCTCCCGCCCCCGCGGAGTCACCCGGATCAGGCAATTCTAGAAAAGATAAAAGGGATACCGTTACAGTAAAAATGTACAGCCTCGGAAAAAAAAAAAAAAAAAAATGATGTGAGCAGCTAAATTGAGGAGATACGAAGTTCCACAATTTAATATTGACACAGAGACAACCGCTAGCAGTCAGGTGACAGAACTGCTTGCAGGCTATTGGTCAGTGGCTGCGTCACTCCATTGCGTGCAGTAAACAGGAACTGCAAAATGAGATTGATCAAAGGAACACAGAGACAACGTCAGCCCAAATGGTGCAGTATGTCACAAAGGAATAGTAGTAAATGTGGTAATGTGCTCACAAAGGGAGGTTGCACTTTGGGCAACCAGCCACTAGATGCAGGTGGAGATGCATAAACCCAACTCCACTCGGGTGCCCAGGAAACTGGATATTGTCACAGTCTTAAAAAAACAACGATCACGGCCTCAAAAAGTGGTAACAGCCACATGATGACAAAGCACATCCCCTCCAATGGAGGGTGAGAAGCAAATACAAGAGTATAAAAAAATATGTTAAAAACAACTAAAATGAGAAAAAAAAGGGAGGTCTCATCTCAATAGCAACTAAATTCATATTATCAATGATTATTATGCCCCACCCCCCACACGTTTCGTGGGTCTCTGCCCACTTCATCAGGCTAAAATAAACTGCCAGAAGGTATTTTTAGCCAGATAAAGAGTTTCTTTATAAAAACTCCTAAACAAGACAGCAAAAGAAAACCATCACTGGCAAGGTAGAAACATGATTACACTGTTATGGTCACGTATACATACACACACAAAAGTATGGGTAGGCTTGTCTGAAACACTTTCTCTAAAAAAAATAAAAATAAAGCTCATCACAGTCTCTCTATATTTCAATACACTGCATTGCAAGGACAGATTTGTGATTAATTTAGTGTGTTTTTATTTTTAACCTCTGCTCCACTTCATGTGATCCAGTGGGAAAGTTGTCTTACATAGAATTCAGCTGTTACTGAGATTGAAGTGATTATCCGACTTGCTGTGCATTAAAAGGCTGCACCCCCAAACCAATGATAAAAACAGAGAGGTGAACTCAATCTACCATTAACATTAATGCTATGATTTCCAGAAAGTGTCCTAAAAACACAAGTTAGATAGATGAAAGATAGTATTTAGTTACAAGATTGTGAATTAGAGCATCAAACCTATAGGTCTGCTTAATGGAAAAAATGTGTTTCCTTTTCAATCTGCAGCTAGATAAAATTTGTAAAAAAAAAAAAAAATAGGCTGATAGCACCTCTCTGCAACTATGGCAACATTACTCTCTGGAGTACAGACTGTCCGTAATTTCTCACCTTGCTGTGCGAGAAATTAGCTGCACAGAGCATGATCCATTGTTATTTTTACCACTAGTTCAGTGACTGGTGGCAAATTCTAAAGTGTGTTGATACATCCAATTTTGGATTGGCCAATGATTGACCAATTTTAACACTTTCATGTAGCATTATACTTTACCTACACAATCTGTTTATAGAATTCAAAATCTGTTGGCCCTCATACTATATGGAGGTGGTAAAATTGGTCAGTGATTGGCCAATCTAAATTGGACGCGTGTATGCATCCTAGCCCCAAACCTAGTCATTTTTCTAGAAACATTGTTTAATTGCTGTGTTTTATATATGCATAAAAACAAGAAGGTCTATTGCTAAACCTTGATATAAATATAGCATTAAAACTGAAGCTCAACTTGGCCCGCTCTTGCCACAGCTAACCCCTCCCCTGTGATGCATGCTGTCTTCTTTGGCCATGCTGACAGCATGAGTCACCAGGAGGGAGGGGTTAGGTGCGATCACATGGGAGACAGCAACAGTCAGGCTAGACTGGGCTACATTCAGCTGTTATGGTCGAATTTCATTCTAAGGAGTTGCAGAGAAACAAAAGGAGAGATAGTCCAAAATGGAAAAAGTTCCTCTCTTGAAACAGAAGTGTTTTAAAGAAAACTGTGGTTTCACATGCATTGACTCACTATAGGCTTTCTTTAGGCCTCGTTCATATTAGACGCGTTGCCGTCCGGATTTCGGCAATGTGTATAAAGGCGGACATGTACGAACGATCAGAAGTACTTAGACTGCACTGTGTGATGTTCACATTACATGCGCTGTGCGATCGCACTGCTGCACACATGTTTTGACAACACACACCGCTGACCTATTCACTACAGTGAATGGGATTAGCCACACCACGCATGGAAGCACAGGTGGCAGTGCAATCCTGCGTGTTCCGATCGCCTGGCCATCTGCATATTTCAGTGTGAATGAGGCCTAAAAATCGATGTCAACTAAAATAATAATAAAAAAACCAGACACTCACATATGTAGCGGGAAGTCTCTGGGTCCTAGAGGACGGTCACCTCATTCCAATTTGCCCCGCCATGGGCGGCTCCATACTGCGCCTCCATGAACGGGCTCGTGCAGTATGAAGCCACCCGCTTTCGGGAGCACTCGACTCCCAAAGCCTCCCGCAGCGGCGCAGTGCAGAATTTGACCGATCGGTCAAATTCTGCTAACGGGGATGAAAGCGCTGCCTGGAAATTGGGGGGCCAGGAGAGGAATGGGAAGGCCTTATAGGACCCAGAGCCTTCCCTCTCCATAGGCAAGTATCTTGTTTTTTATGATTATTATTGTTCTTATTGTCAGTTGACATTTGCTTCACAGGTATTTATGCAAGGTTGAGGAAGTGATGTATTCCTAGTTTGTATTCATATCAGCAGAGGAAACAGCATAAATCATTCAGAGCCTCCCTATAGAGATCCTCTAAGCATCTTGTAATAAAAAATGGATCACAGCGCAGATATAACATAAAATATGCACATTATGAATGCTTCATCTTAATGGCAATAAACAGAGGATGCTGCATCCTATTCATGGGACCCCAATATCCTCAGAGCCACGGCCATTTATTCTAACTTAAAGGGAACCTGAAGTGAAAGAAATAGAGAGGCTGCTATCTTCGTTCCCTAATAACAATGGTGGAAAAAACGGAGGACTGATGGATAGACGGAGGGTTAAACAGAGGAAGGAGATGGAGGGACAGACGGGGGGGGGGGGGGGGGGGGTGGAGGTATAGACAGAGGGAGAAGGCAGAAGGAGGCGATGGAGGGAAGAGCCAGAGGGAGAAGAGGGATGGAGGAGATGGAAGGAGGAGCCTGACGAAGGTGACAGATGGAAGAGATGAAGGGAGGAGAGGGATGGAGGATGGAGGGAGGAGAGGGACAGAGGAGACAGAGGGACAGAGGAGATGGAGGGAGGAGAGGGACAGAGGAGATGGAGGGAGGAGACAGATGGAAGAGACAAAGGGAAGAGGCGGAGGGAGGAGAGGGACGGAGGGAGGAGGCGGATGAAGGAGACAGATGGAAGAGACGGAGGGAAGAGGTGGAGGGAGGAGAGGGACAGAGGGATAGATGAAGGGAGGAGACGTAAGGATAAACAGAGGGAGGAGATAGAGGGATAGACAGAGGGAGGAGGCGGAAGGAGGAGATAGAGGGAGGAGATGGATGAAGTAGAAAGATGGAGGAGGCGGAGGGAAGAGAGGGACGTAGGATGGAGGGAGGAGACCGAGGGCAGAGGTGGCAGACAGAGAAGGACGAAGGGAGGAAAGAGAGGAGGGAGGAGACAGAGGAGGCGGATGGTTGAGACCAGAGCGTGTCGCTATATAGGTAGAAGCAGGCATTGTAGATTTCAGTGTAGTTAGGGAAATCACATTTCTGCCCCCCGTCCCCCCCAAAAAATATAAAACGATCGATTTTTTTGTAATTTTTTAATGAAAAATGGAAAACCAGCGTGGAGCAGGAGTGAAATCACGTGGCAGGTGGGGTAAGTGGGAAAAACAAAGCTCTCCGCTGTTGCTTGGCCAATTTGATCACTGACAGAGTGGTTGGGGCTGCTGTACACAAACTAGATCATTAGCAAAGTCGGTCGTTATCAGCTACCTCAGCATAGTTTCATCTAGCGTGTGCATGAGGCTGTAGTGATTGCTGGAGTATATTAGAACCCATTGTCGCTTCTGTTTTCATATTTCAAATTCTTCACCTATCACTGGTTCAGGTTTCCTGCCGGTCAATGGATTAATACAGGTGAGGAAAACAAGTCACAAACAACGGTGCCTACTCTCTGCAGCCAACTACTCATATTAAGAATGTAAAATTGTGGTATGCCTTTCTTCAGTCAGAGAAGAGTTTCTGGATCTCCACGGTTTAGCTGGCCAGCCTCTATAGAATACATACCTTTGAGTTCAGGTCTCGATGATAAATGTTCTTAGAGTGCAAGTAGACCATCCCCCTGCTGATGTCACACGCCAGGTCCACCTTCTCCTTCCAGCTCAGAAGTACCTCTTTGTTGGCCAATAGTTCCTCCAGGCAGCCCCCATTCACGTACTGTGGAGAATCAGAGAAACCTGTGGTTATTGCTCTCTGTGTCCATACATTATTTTATCAGCCATCCCTGCAAATCCTGGCCTCCTCTGGTGTCCAGCGTTACCATGAGCACCTGCACACGCAGCTCATGAGCAACCTGCAAATGTAGTGACTTGGCTACATGAGCTCGCTGTGACACCGAGGATTCACGCCCACGTGAAAGGGGAGCCCTCAGAACTGTTTAGAGGCACGGTTGAAGGGGGGGCACACCGCCAGCTGGTGGTCCAGTGTTCTCCCCAGGCTCTTTTAGTTTTCGTGAGCTCTGGCTGTCATCAGCTCACCACCTTCTCTACTGCAAGCAGAGTTGTGCAGAAGTACCGCCCCTACATTCTCTGTCATCGGGAAATCAAGCGCACTTCCCACCGGGTACCGAATCAAGCACTTGCAACTGAGATTTTACAGTACTCCTGATCAGTCGATCAAACGTATGGGCACCCTTACTACTTCCTCTTGCCAAACAACAGAAAACACTGATTACTAATGCTAGAACGACATAAAAGAATGACAATTATCTAAAGTCCCTTAGATTGTAAGCCTCTGGCAGGGTCCTCCATTCCCTAGTGTAATCTACAGGATCCTGTGCTCCTGTCCTATGACAGCCTGTACTTGTATTACTGGGCCTACCTAACCAGCCCATGTCGCATGATCATGTATCCAGGCCCGTTTCTAGGGGCCGTCCAGCCGTGCGGCAGCCCTGAGCCTCAAGTTTCACATTGCCTTACAACAAACCCAAATACACCAGACACCAGACCTGCCCTAAATCACTGAATGAAAGGCGGCCTGGGGGGAGATTGCCCCCCTTCCCCCCTGGGCAGTCCGCCCCTGAACTATACTGGATACCTATGCTGGAGGCACCTACCTGGCTAATCTATACTGGGGGCAATTATACTGGGGCACCTATGCCTGGCTACCTATACTGGGGGGACCTATAGCCCACTACCTATACTGAGTGCAACTAGACCTAGCTAACCTATACTGCAGTCACCTATACCTGGCTCTGGCATGGGGGGGGGGGGGGGGCAATTTTTACACTCTCGCACTGGGTGCATTTTAGCCTAGAAACTGCCCTGCATGTATCTTGTACCATTTGCCTAGTATACCTTTGTTCTATGTTGTATAACCTTGTTATGTCTGTCATCCTTGTACTATTGTATATATTTTTTGTCCAGCGCTGCGTAATATGTTGGCGCTTTATAAATACAATAATAATAATAATAATAATAATAATAATAATAATAACTAAACCAAAAATAATACAAAAAAAGTGAATGCAGAAAATCTTGCATTGAAAAAAATGCAATCGCAAACACTATTGCAGAGAACCAGTGACCCCAAATTCGCATGGAAAAGTTCTAGGACAAATTGGGTACCCTGAATAATTTACTACATTCTACCATGTGTGGTTACGGTTCCTCTAACCGGGCATGCTCAAATCCGGATTCGGGAGATACCTGGATAGTTCCATCCTGATATCTCCCAGTAAATCTGGGAGGGGGGAGGGGGGGTGTTAATCTTACCTGTCTGACGTCTTCTTGCTCCTACCCCTGGCGCCTCCCACAATGCGCTCCATGCGGCGGTCACGTGACTCCAAACACTTCCTCCTTCCGGGTTGTGATGCGAGTGGAGCGCATCGTGGGAGGTGCCGAGGGACGGAGCAAGAAGACGTCAGACAGGTAAGATTGACCCCCCCCCCCGCACTATCCGGGTATCTCCCGAATTCGGATTTGAGCATGCTTGCCTCTAACGTATGACCCTAAGGAATGCTTACCTCCAGAATCGGATACAGTTTCTCGTCTTTCACGCATATCCCAAGGTACCTGCAAAAAACACAAAACACATTAGAGTTACAAAGATTGTTCATGGACTCATCAAATCATGTTTAAAGTACTACATCACTTAAAATTACTAAAAGAGGAGGTCCAAGTAAAATAATAAAAATTCATACTTTCATACTTTTTTTTTTTTTAAAGATCTACTTGCCCAGGGCTTCCTCCAGCCCCTGGCAATCAAAACAACCCTCGCCACAGCTCCGCTTCCATCCGGTGTTCCGCGGTCCCCCTCCGGTGCAGATGCCGACCTCGCCAGGTCAGTATCTTCTACGCTTGCGAGAACGCCGCTCGCTGTGACATAGTCTGGAGTGTTCTATGCAGCACCTGAATCTGTCCTTTACAGGACAACTGAAGTGAGAAGAATATGGAGGCTGCCATATTTATAACCTTTTCAGCAATACCAGTTCCCTGGCAGCCCCACTGATCTATTTTTCTGTGTGTAATACAGCGCTCCACTTCACTTCCACAGTAGTAGATAGGAAAAATGTCCCCTTAGGGACCGCACTCACCCGTCCTTAATGACCACTGTGAGACTGGTCAATAATTGCTCTAGGTATCCTCCTTGCTCGATCTGGCCACCGATCACCGGTCGTCCAATTTGTGCTTTCCAGGGGTATTTGTTAAAATACTCACAAACATGGTGAGTCACGCATGTGACGAAACGCGTAGCGTGGAGCCAGAGGACAACCAGGAAGTACGCTACGGCCAAGAGGGGGATAACAGAGAAACGGAACTTTCTTCAAGCCTACCAGGGTGGCACGGGGGTGAGCCCGTTAATACTCTGAATGCGGTTTTACCCATTACGTTTGTATTTTAACAAAATAAAATTGTTCGTTTTATACAGAATCACGCTATGGGACGCTAATTCTTTCATGAGGTACATGTGAACTTTAAAGGGGAACTGAAGAGAGAGGTATATGGAGGCTGTCATGTTTATTTCCTTTTAAACAATACTAGTTGCCTGGCAGCCTTGCTGGTCTATTTCTCTGCAGTAGTACCTGAATAACACCAGAAACAAGCATGCAGCTAGTCTTGTCAGATCTGACTTTAAAGTCAGAAACACCTGATCGGCTGCATGCTTGTTCAGGGGCTGTGGCTAATAGTATTAGAGGAAGAGGATCAGCAGGGCTGCCAGGCAACTGGTAATGCTTAAAAGGAAATAAACATGGCAGCCTCCATATACCTCTCTCTTCAGTTCCCCTTAAACTTCGCTGGAGGAGCCATCACCCCTGGAAAGCACAGATTGGACGACCGGTGATCGGTGGCCAGATCGAGCAGGGAGGATACCTAGAGTGATTATTGACCAGTCTCACAGTGGTCATTAAGGACGGGTGAGTGCGGTCCCTAAGGGGACATTTTTCCTATCTACTACTGTGGAAGTGAAGTAGAGCGCTGTATTACACACAGAAAGGTCAATGCTACACCCTATATACAGAGCGCATACATCAGAGACTTTATAAGAACTGAAACTGAGACTGATATTATTGGACATATACTAAGATTATATTTGCATTTAAAGTATTGCAGCGCTGTTTGATAAAATTACCACTGATCTATTTGGCTGCAGTAGTGTCTGAACAGCACCAAGAACAAGCATGCAGCTAATCTTGTCAGATCTGACAGTGTCAGAAACACCTGACCTGCTACATGTTTGTTCAGGGTCTATAGGTAACAGTATTAAGGCTTGTACACACGTCAGATTTTTGCAAACGACCGGTTGTTTGGACGCCAAGCAGATCGTTCAAATCCAGTCTTATCAGCTGAACAACCGACCGTACACACGCCCAATTTGACGTCCAAACGACCGGTCGTTTGCAAAAATAGGCACATGACATAAGGGTGAGACCACTGTGAAAGAACTGAAAATATGTCATATTCCAGGTTCTTCAAAGAAGCCACCTTTTGCTGTGATTACGGCTTTGCACACTCTTGGCATTCTCTTGATGAGCTTCAAGAGATAGTCATCTGAAATGGTCTTCCAACAGTCTTGAAGGGGTTCCCAGAGATGCTTAGCACTTGTTGGCCCTTTTGCCTTCACTCTGCGGTCCAGCTCATCCCAAACCATCTCGATTGGGTTCATGTCTGGTGGCTGTGGAGGCCAGGTCATCTGGCACAGCACCCCATCACTCTCCTTCCAGGTCAAATAGCCTTTACACAGCCTGGAGGTGTGTTTAGGGTCATTGTCATTGTGAAAAATAAATGATGGTCCAACTAAATGCAAAACATATGGAATAGCATGCCGCTGCAAGATGCTGTGGTAACCATGCTGGTTCAGTATGCCTTCAATTTTGAATAAATCCCCAACCGTGTCACCAGCAAAGCTCCCCCACACCATCACTCACACCTCCTCCTCCATGCTTCACGGTGGGAACCAGGCATGTAGAGTCCATCCGTTCACCTTTTCTGTTTTGCACAAAGACACGGTGGCTGGAACCAAAGATCTCAAATTTGGACTCATCAGACCAAAGCACAGATTTCCACTGGTCTAATGTCCATTCCTTGTGTTCTTTAGCCCAAACAAGTCTCTTCTGCTTGTTGCCTGTCCTTAGCAGTGGTTTCCTAGCAGATATTCTACCATGAAGGCCTGATTCACACAGTCTCCTCTTAACAGTTGTTCTAGAGATGCGTGTGCTGCTAGAACTCTGTGTGGCATTGACCTGGTCTCTAATCTGAGCTGCTGTTAACCTGCGATTTCTGAGGCTGGTGACTCGGATTAACTTATCCTCCGCAGCAGAGGTGACTCTTGGTCTTCCTTTCCAGGGGTGGTCCACATGTGAGCCAGTTTCTTTGTAGCGTTTGATGGTGTTTGAGACTGCACTTGGGGACACTTTCAAAGTTTTCCCAATTTTTCGGACTGACTGAACGTCATTTCTTAAAGTAATGATGGCCACTCGTTTTTCTTTACTTAGCTACTTTTTTCTTGCCATAATACAAATTCTAACAGTCTATTCAGTAGGACTATCGACTGTGTGTCCACCTGACTTCTCCAACGCAACTGATGGTCCCAACCCCATTCATAAGGCAAGAAATCCCACTTATTATACCTGACAGGGCATACCTGTGAAGTGAAAATCATTTCAGGTGACTACCTCTTGAAGCCCATCAAGAGAATTATTATTATTTAGTATTTATATAGCGCCGACATATTACGCAGCGCTGTACAGTGTATATATATCTTGTCACTAACTGTCCCTCAAAGGAGCTCACAATCTAATCCCTACCATTGCCATATGTCTATATTATGTAGTGTAAGTATTGTAGTCTAGGGTCAATTTTTAGGGGGAGTCAATTAACTTATCTGTATGTTTTTGGAATGTGGGAGGAAACCGGAGTGCCCGGAGGAAACCCACGCAGACACGGAGAGAACATACAAACTCTTTGCAGAATGCCAAGAATCTGCAAATCAGTAATCAAAGCAAAAGGTGGCTACTTTGAAGAACCTAGAATATGACATATTTTCAGTTTCTTCACACTTTTTGGTTATGTACTATACTTCCACATGTGTTAATTCACAGTTTGGATGCCTTCAGTGTGAATCTACAATGCTCATAGTCATGAAAATAAAGAAAACTCTTTGAATGAGAAGGTGTGTCCAAACTTTTGGTCTGTACTGTACGTAAAAGAAATACATTTCTTACAAAGTCAAACACAAATTACTTTTTTCCTATGTCCCTTTATAATTATAGAAGGTACTAAAAATATGACATGTTTTGGACTAGTCTCTCTGCTCTTAGGGGATTAAGCAGAGAACTTTATGTCCTTTATTTGCTCAGTAATTACTTCAATCACAAGTTAATCTTATTTGTCCTGAAACCACCAATATTCTCAATTAGCTTCAGTGAAGCATAAATACAGTGGAGGAAATAATTATTTGACCCCTCACTGATTTTGTAAGTTTGTCCAATGACAAAGAAATGAAAAGTCTCAGAACAGTATCATTTCAATGGTAGGTTTATTTTAACAGTGGCAGATAGCACATCAAAAGGAAAATCGAAAAAATAACCTTAAATAAAAGATAGCAACTGATTTGCATTTCAGTGAGTGAAATAAGTTTTTGAACCCTCTAACAATAAAAGACTTAATACTTAGTGGAAAAACCCTTGTTTGCTAGCACAGAGGTCAAACGTTTCTTGTAATTGATGACCAAGTTTGCACACATTTTAGGAGGAATGTTGGTCCACTCCTCTTTGCAGATCATCTCTAAATCCCTAAGGTTTCGAGGCTGTCTCTGTGCAACTCTGAGCTTGAGCTCCCTCCATAGGTTTTCTATTGGATTAAGGTCCGGAGACTGACTAGGCCACTCCATGACCTTAATGTGCTTCTTCTTGAGTCACTCCTTTGTTGCCTTTGCTGTATGTTTTAGGTCATTGTCGTGCTGGAACACCCATCCACGACCCATTTTCAGTTTCCTGGCAGAGGGAAGGAGGTTGTTGTTCAGGATTTCACGATACATGGCTCCGTCCATTTTCCCGTTAATGCGATTAAGTTGTCCTGTGCCCTTAGCAGAAAAACACCCCCAAAGCAAAATGTTTCCACCCCCATGCTTGACGGTGGGGACGGTGTTTTGGGGGTCATAGGCAGCATTTTTCTTCCTCCAAACACAGCGAGTTGAGTTAATGCCAAAGAGCTCTATTTTGGTCTCATCAGACCACAGCACCTTCTCCCAGTCACTCACAGAATCATTCAGGTGTTCATTGGCAAACTTCAGACGGGCCTGCACATGTGCCGTCTTGAGCAGGGGGACCTTGCGAGCCCTGCAGGATTTTAATCCATTGCGGTGTAATGTGTTTCCAATGGTTTTCTTGGTGACTGTGGTCCCTGCTAATTTGAGGTCATTCACTAACTCCTCCCGTGTAGTTCTAGGATGCTTTTTCACCTTTCTCAGAACCATTGACACCCCACGAGGTGAGATCTTGCCTGGAGCCCCAGAGCGAGGTCGATTGATGGTCATTTTGTGCTCTTTCCATTTTCGAACGATCGCACCAACAGTTATCACCTTCTCTCCCAGCTTCTTGCTAATGGTTTTGTAGCCCATTCCAGCCTTGTGCAGGTCTACAATTTTGTCTCTGACATCCTTGGACAGCTCTTTGGTCTTACCCATGTTGGAGAGTTTGGAGTCTGCTTGCTTGATTGATTGATTCTGTGGACAGGTGTCTTTTATACAGGTGACTAGTTAAGACAGGTGTCCTTAATGAGGGTGACTAATTGAGTAGAAGTGTCTAACCACTCTGTGGGAGCCAGAACTCTTAATGGTTGGTAGGGGTTCAAAAACTTATTTCACTCAATGAAATGCAAATCAGTTGCTATCTTTTATTTAAGGTTATTTTTTCGATTTTCCTTTTGATGTGCTATCTGCCACTGTTAAAATAAACTTACCATTGAAATGATACTGTTCTGAGACTTTTCATTTCTTTGTCATTGGACAAACTTACAAAATCAGTGAGGGGTTAAATAATTATTTCCTCCACTGTAAATAATGCATTTTCTGTGTTAATAATTCCTCTTATACTGAAAGATATACCAGAGAACAAGGCTATTTTTTTTCTTAAGCTTTTTTTCCCTGTCATAAGTGATCTGCTTAATTTGCGAACTGATCTACTAGCTCTTGATCTGGAGGATTATGGATTCACAGTCCCCCTGCTCAAGAAGGCACATGTGCAGGCCCGTCTGAAGTTTGCCAATGAACACCTGAATGATTCTGTGAGTGACTGGGAGAAGGTGCTGTGGTCTGATGAGACCAAAATAGAGTTCTTTGGCATTAACTCAACTCGCTGTGTTTGGAGGAAGAAAAATGCTGCCTATGACCCCCAAAACACCGTCCCCACCGTCAAGCATGGGGGTGGAAACATTTTGCTTTGGGGGTGTTTTTCTGCTAAGGGCACAGGACAACTTAATCGCATTAACGGGAAAATGGACGGAGCCATGTATCGTGAAATCCTGAACGACAACCTCCTTCCCTCTGCCAGGAAACTGAAAATGGGTCGTGGATGGGTGTTCCAGCACGACAATGAACCAAAACATACAGCAAAGGCAACAAAGGAGTGGCTCAAGAAGAAGCACATTAAGGTCATGGAGTGGCCTAGTCAGTCTCTGGACCTTAATCCAATAGAAAACCTATGGAGGGAGCTCAAGCTCAGAGTTGCACTGAGACAGCCTCGAAACCTTAGAGAGAACCCGAGGTGTGTTTAAAGAATGTTATCTGCATACAGAGGCTGGATCTGCCTATACAGCCCAGCCTCTGTTGCTATCCCAAACTCCACTAAGGTCCCCCTGCACTCTGCAATCCCTCATAAATCACAGCCGTGCTGTGAGGCTGTGTTTACATCTGTAGTGTCAGTCTCAGCTGCTCCCCCGCCTCCTGCATAGCTCCGGTCCCTGCCCCCGTCCCTTCCCTCCAATCAGCAGGGAGGGAAGGGATGCAGGCGGGGACTGGAGTTCTGCAGGAGGCGGGGAGAGCAGCAGATTGACACTATAGAGATAAACACAGCCAGCTCTGACAAGCTGTTTGTCAGCAGCGTGGCTGTGATTTATGAGGGATTGCAGAGTACAGGGGGACCTTAGGGGGGTTTGGGATAGCAACAGAGGCTGGGCTGTATAGGCAGATCCAGCCTCTGTATGCAGATAATATTCTTCAAACCCACCTCGGGTTCTCTTTAGGGATTTAGAGATGATCTACAAAGAGGAGTGGACCAACATTCCTCCTAAAATGTGTGCAAACTTGGTCATCAATTACAAGAAACGTTTGACCTCTGTGCTTGCAAACAAGGGTTTTTCCACTAAGTATTAAGTCTTTTATTGTTAGAGGGTTCAAAAACTTATTTCACTCAATGAAATGCAAATCAGTTGCTATCTTTTATTTAAGGTTATTTTTTCGATTTTCCTTTTGATGTGCTATCTGCCACTGTTAAAATAAACCTACCATTGAAATGATACTGTTCCGAGACTTTTCATTTCTTTGTCATTGGACAAACTTACAAAATCAGTGAGGGGTCAAATAATTATTTCCTCCACTGTATATATGTTAGGCCAGAACCCGAAGTCTGGCCACTTCAGGTTCAGGCCAGTCAAAACTAGAATTGTCCGTCTCACTGCGGCCAACGTCTAAAATGAATTGAAGTCTGTCGGCTCTGTTCCTCTCCCCCTGCTCTGGCTCCTCCCCCTGCCCCCCCCCCCCCCCCCCATTGACCTGTGGCAGCCGGGGTCACACAATGTACCCAGAGTAGTTTGTCGCGGCAGGGAAGAAGAGTAGGAATGCTGAAGACATTGCTTCTGCCAGCTCTGCAGCCCTGCCACGACGAGACGAACGACCCTGGGTGCACGTGTATGTCCCCTGCTCCCAGAACTCAATAGGAGGGGAGAAGAGGGAGGAGCCAAAGCCGGAGGGGTTGGGGGAGTAACAGAACCGCCAGTATTCAATTTTGGACATTTGCCGCAGTGAGACGGCCACTTTACGTTTTGACCGGTCAGAACCCGGTCCCGAAGTGGCTAGACTTCATGTTCTGGCTGTAGCATATACAAGCTCTGACAACCAGCGTTGGGATCTACAAAAATGTCAGACCCGTGGTCCATACTTTTACCGCACACGATAATTATAGAACCTGATGAACATCGGTGCTGCCAAGATTGACAATTTGACCAATTCTCGGCCGTAATTGGTGGCATGTATAGATCAGACATGCTGGAAAATCTTGGGCCCACATGCTCGATCGTGTGCGTGCCGATAATGGCCTCTGGCCACTGTCCCCCCTAATCAGAGGAGGATCATCCACCAGGCAACCTAGGCAGGTGCCTGGGACATAGTGGGTGTAAAACGGGCCCAACTGCCACCTTCTCTGACCTCTCTCCACTTCAGCTTACCAAATCAACTACCTTGCCTAGAGCCCATTACATCTTAACTACTTGCCAACCGCTCCACGCCGATTGGCGTGAACGTGGCGGTGGCCCCAGGACCACTCCACGCCGGCATGAATGCCTTCTTATGGGGCTTGCAGGAGAGCGTGTGCCGATGCGTTTGCATCTCCGCTCGGATGACAGAGCTCCACTCTGCCTTCAGTCTCCCAGCGGCCATCACCGCTCGGAGACTGTTAGGTGGCGAAACCACCATCTAACAACTATGTACAGTGCTGCGATCTACAGCAGCGCTGTACTGAGGACAGCCATGTGACATGACTGTGCCCCTAGGGGACACAGGAGCGATCCGCTGTGATAGGCTGACATGTCAGAGGGAGGGAAAAAAAATATTTTTTAAAAAATGCACAATTTTATTAAACAAACAACAATATTTGTAAAGAAAAAAAAATAGATAAACATTGGGGGAGTGATCAGAGCCCACCAACAGAGAGCTCTGTTGGTGGGGAGAAAAGGGAGGGAATCACTTGTGTGCTGAGTTGCGCAGCCCTGCAGCGAGCCCTTAAAGCTGCAGTGACCCATTTAGTAAAAAATGGCCTGGTCACTAGGGGCGGGGGTTAACACAGCGGTCCTCAAGTGGTTAATCCATCTCTGTCCCCAATGTTTTATGCTCCCCCATTGCCCGTGCAGTTATACTTTATCTGTCCGCCATCCGCGTGCCCCACGTGACTACCAGCATAGAGCATGTGTGATGTCACACGCCCCACGTGCTATAACACTGGTAACCACTTGGGGGCGCAAATGCAGAGGTACAATGAAGACACTCAGCGTAGACGACGGACAGGTGTGTCACTGCACAAGCACCAGCAGTATAACTGCACGGGCATCAGCAGATTTTTATCTAAGTGATTGGTCCTGCTGGAAATATGGGTCTGTGTATTGGCAGGCAACTGGCAAGATGTAAATGTTTTATTGCCAATCTTACGCCACATACAGACTGTGGAGAAACTTAACTAGTTAAAAAAAAAATTGTTCATGATAGTTTCAGGTGACCGTTTACCCACAAATCAGTAATTTTCCTTGTAGTGAAAGTGACAGGTTTAATCAGGACAAATGTTTCAGGGCAACAAACCATCAGTCTCACATTCACTATGCAGGGCACACTGGGACTGACTGAAAACAATAGACTAGGAAGAAGTAAACAGACACGCGACAAGTCCCTATTATCACCCATTCTATTGGGTACATGAAATTCAGCTGCTTAGGCTGATTTTTACATTTCTTCTTCAACATACAAGACACGCCCACCTGACAATGTTTGGGTGAGACAATTTCTGCAGCAGAGTTATCTCCCGGACAATCCCCTCTTCATCCACCTCGTTCTTGTAGATCTTCACCACCATGCTCTTACCGCCGGGACTGTGGGACACCTGCAGGACAACAAAACGTCAGCAACCAATCACATTCCACGCCTGCCGCCACTGGTATGAATGCTGCTTGCATCACTGTGTAAAAGTGTGCTCACTTAAAGCGGAACTGTAAATTGGAAAAAAAAACAACAACACACTGTTTCCCTTACCTGGGGCTTCCCCAAGCCCCTAGCAGCTGTCCTGTCCTGTGCCAGTCCTCCATGATCTTCTGTTCTGCCCCCGCCAGCTCGTTTTGTTACCGTCGTCTTGCAAGTCGACGGCAACTGCGCCTGCGTGACCTGGGCTATGCAAAGCTTTCTTCGCGTTCCAGCCCACAGTAGCGGCCTGCACCATTATCGCTAATGGCGCAGGATGCTATTGCGGGATGGAACGTGAAGAAACCTGAAGTGAAAATAAACGTATGATTTGTATGCAGCTAAAAAAATAGGATATTAGTAGCAAAGAAGAGTCTCTCGTTTTCCAGGAAGAGTTAAAAAACTTCAGTTGCTATCTATGCAAAAGAGCTTCTCTGAGCTATTCGACGCAGCCGGCGCCTCCATAGACTGTTTTCTGAAGCACTTAAGGGGCCCATACACTGGTCGATTTCAGCCATCGATTGATCGATCCTATCAAATCAGCCGATGGATTTGCAATTGATTTTGATCAATTTGATCTGACAGGATGGAAAATCTAGGTCGATCTGCTGCTGGCAGCAGATCGATGGCCCATAGAGTTGCATTGGACCTACTGGTCCAATGATGCATTTAGATCAATTTCCAATAGATTTCAGAAATCTGTTCCTAGCGTGTGGCACACATCAGATTCCTGTAAGATTCGACTTGACAGGCATCTAACAAATCTGACGGTCGAATCTGCTGAAAATCTATCAGTGTATGGCCACCTTAAAACAGCCAGGAAACAGTGAGAGACAGCTTGGGATAAGGTTTTACTGCAGGAAAGTTCAAAGGGTCATTAGCTCTGCTTTCTGTTATAACTGAAAAGACAGTTTGCGCAACTGTGACAGAATGATGCAAAAAAAAAACCCCAAAAAAACTATATAACTGAAGATAAAGATAGGAGACTCTTCTTTGCTACGAATGTTCTGTTCATTATCCATACTGCACATACAATTCATCATAAGGTTTTCTCCGCTTCAGGTTTGCTTCATGTGCAGTGTTAAGCGACGGCCATGGTGCTTACCGCTTAAGCAATGTCCATTCAAATGGCCAAATCCCTCAATTAATCCCCATTTGCGTTTTGCAGGTACAATCCCGCTTCGTCAGGCAAATAGTGAGCAACTATATCCATTAAGCTAGCCAAGCGCCTCACAGAGGCGTACCTGCGAAACGCATTGCGCTGTGGAGTAGTCAAAGCTTTTTGGACTGAAAACGTGTATATCCGTGTCTTCTATGGAGAGGCAAGTCCACCATTACCTCCCATTTTTATCAATGTTAAGAAACCGTTGTTTTTACTCTTTTAGCGCCTCTGCTCCAGCCGCTTTGTATTGCGATTCGCTACCCTTGGGGGAGGGGTGATTCTCTCCTTTCCTTTCTACAGAGAGCGACTTCTTAACCTGAGAGGGGTCAGGTCATATGCTCCACCGGAGCAGTGCTTTTCAGCGCTGCTAGATTTGGGCGCAGCCGGCGCCTCCATAGACTTCAATAGGAATCATTCCTATTGAAGTGCTCAGTGAGTAACGTCGGCTCCGTCAGAAGACAGAGCCGAAGTTGCTTAAAAACATAATAATTCGGCCTCCAGCAATCACTGGAAGCCGAATTATTTCATTCCTACACTATCCATGTCGGCCTGGAGGGGGAATAGTAATTAAATCGGCCCAGACTTGTGCAGAAGCAGGATCAGCTATATAACGCTGTATCCTGCGCCCAAGTCTACCGGCGCCGATTTCAAATGTACGCATGCTCCACACCTGCCAAATCAGTGGATACCTTTGTGTTACCCCATGTTTTGTAAGTATAATACCAATGTCTCATATAGACGTAAATATTCCTGTAATAATCTGGACCCTTAGGGGCTCTTGGTCTCCCTTTTTGTTTTGAAGGATACCCGAGGTGACATGGCATGAGATAGACATGTGTATGTACAGTGCCAAGCACACAAATAACTAGGCTGTGTTCCTTTTTTTCCTTCTCTGCCTGAAAGTGTTAAACATCAGTTATGCAAGTGCCAGTTCCTGTCTGAGTCAGGAATGGGTCAGACTACAGTGTGACCCTCACTGATGAGAAAAGAAAGAAATTACAACTATAAAACACTTTCCTAGCAGAAAATTGCTTCTGAGAGCAGGAGAGAGATAAAACGGGCCAATTGTTCATAGATTTTAGCTCTGGCATACTTCAATGAATGTGACACATTCATGAATGTGAGCAAAAACAAAACCGTAAAAAAAATAAAATAAAAAAAAAAAATAAATAAATAAATACAAAGTAGATTTAACTATAAAATAAAACTGTGGAATATCTTAAGTCATTTTTAGGAGAAGGATGATAAATACAATAGTTAATTTCATTAGTTTATTTTCACCTCGGGTGGCCTTTAAAATAACATCCAGCTCAACCAACACTAAAGGTCAATACACAAGAACAAAATGGCCGCTTCTATTGTCTGTGAGGAGGGCCTCAGGAGTCACAGCACATGTATAGAGCATTAGATAACACTCACGCAGCCAGTGGAGACGCAGTATAATATTTACAGAAGCCTGTGTGTAAACTGGGGCTGTATAGGACATAACAGAATGCAGGGAGAGAATACACAGAATACACACATTGTGCACTGAACAAACAATGACAGAATAGGGGCTGTGTTCTCAAAGACACAATACCAGAGGCAACATGGTCTACGCAAAGTGAAAAGGATCAAGTGAAAGAACATCCCAACCTATGAAAAAGAGACCTGCCATTTCTGGAAGTTTTGGTGCCGTAAACCAACATCTCTTAAAGCGGTATTGTCACCATAAAAAACAAATTTCAACAGCAACTGGTCTGAGTGTATTAAGCTCCTTGGCGGTAACCCCGTGTGTGACACGGGGTAAGCCGTCGGAGGGTGCCGCTCAGGCCCTGCTGGGCCGATTTACATAATTTTTTTTTTTGCTGGACGCAGCTGGCACTTTGCTAGCTGTGCCAGCACACCGATCACCGCCGCCCCGCTCCCGATCGCCGCTATCCGTTGCGGCGCAGGGCCCCCCCAGACCCCATGCGCTGCCTGGCCAATCAGTGCCAGGCAGTGCCGAGGGGTGGATCGGGACTCCCAATGACGTCACAACGTCATCCCGCCCCGTCGCCATGGTTCTTTGAACGGGATTTCCTGATCGGAGATCGCCCTGGGCTCGCTACATGATTTAAAAAAAAAAAAAAACCTGCTGTGCTGCCTCCTGGCGGAATGTTTCAAACCGCCAGGAGGGTTAAGTGATAAAGATGCTAATCCTGCATTCAAAACTTGCAAAACGTTTTCTGCTGTTATGGTTTGTAGTTATCACATACTTTAGGAGCACTGGCCCTAGTGCCAAACCGTGCCAAAAAGTTGAATGGGAGGTCTTTTTATCTATAATATATTCATCCTCTTCCATTTATTTCCCAGCCTAGCTGCTTATCAGAAACACCCTCTGATTACTTGTGTTTACAAGCAAGGCTGAGGCGACTCAGTGATTGGATGTGTAAATAAAAAAAATAGACAGTGTAGTTCCTAGTATACACCTCAGTGGGAGTGTCTGAAGACTCTGGGAGGAAGGCAGCTAATGAATACACAATGAGCAAGAGAAGGGAGGGGGGAAAACAAGAGTCAGGGAGGATATGATGTCAGCATTAGCTTGGCAAGATGGCCACTGCCTAGAATAGGATTTTCTGCTTTTCCTTTATAAAATTCACAGGAATCATTACGTGGATAGCCCAACACATCTGTATGTATCATTATGTAAGTAGAAGTAGCATTTATCTACTTATATATGTGTTTTTTATTTCTAGGTTAGCATGGGTGTCGCTTGTTCTTTAACCACTTGCCGACCGCACACTCATACCGTGCGGCGGCAAAGTAATAGCTGGAGGACCAGCGACGCACATCTGCATCGCCAGGTGCCTCCCTAATTAATCAGGAAAGGCCGCTCGCGCGAGCGGCCGATTCCTGTTAGATCACGGGGCGGGTCTCCGTGAATAGCCTGCGAGCCGCTGATCGCGGCTCGCAGACAATGTAAACGCAGGAGTCAGATCGGCGATCCCCGGCCAATCAGCGGCCGGGGATCGCCGCCATGTGACAGAGGACAGCCTGTCACAGGCTGCACAGGACGGATAGCGTCCTGTGCTGCCCCGATCGCCAGGGGTGAGAGGGAGGGGGAATTTTGCAGTGGAGGGGGGCTCTCAGGTGCCCCCCCCCCCACAACACCCAAGCAGGCAGGAGCGATCAGACCCCCCCCCCCCTGCACATCATCCCCATAGGGGGGAAAAAAGGGGGGGGGCGATCTGATCGCTCTGCCTGAAACCTGATCTGTGCTGGGGGCTGCACAGCCCACCCAGCACAGATCATAAAAAACACGCTGGTCCTTAAGGGGGGGGGGGGGGGGGGGGTAAAGGCTGAGTCCTCAAGTGGTTAACATTTGTAGCGGACGCAGGTTAGGCACTGGAGATCTAGTGGCCGAAGAGAACAGCAGGATACTATTATTATTATTACAGATTTATAAAGTGCCAACATATTCCATGGTGCTGTACAAAGCAAGAAACAAAGTTGGTACATAAGAATACAGACAATGGCATACACAAATATACAAAATGCAGAATTGGTACAAAATACAGAACTGGTAATTACAGTGACAAAAGTAACATGATGAATAAAATGTATAAAAGAAATCCAAGACACAAAAGGGTAAGAGAGCCATGCCCTTGCGAGCTTACAATCTTACTATCGTTCGTCCTGTCAGGCAGGGCTGTGGATATGGTACAAAAATCATATGACTCCAACTCCTTAGTTTATGAAACCACCGACTCCCAACTCCGGCTCCAGGTACCCAAAATTGCTCCGACTCCAACTCCTTAGTCTAATACTTACCAGGGCTGTGGATTTGGTACAAAAATTCACTTGACTGACTCTTCAGTTTATGAAAAGACCAACTCCATCTTCGACTCCAGGTACCCAAAATTGCTTTGACTCCGATTCCAACTCCACGGTCCTGCTGTCAGGTGCAGCTCTGCGGAATGTTTCTGAGAGTTGCAAAGTCAGTACAAATAATACCTGGTCTCCCAGAGTCCTCTGGGTGGAGAATTTTACATAGCTAAACAGAATAGGCTGTGGCATTAATGGGAGGGCAGGCTACATACCAATATTATAATTATTTATATAGCGCCCACATCTTCTAAAACGCTGTACAGAGTATATTGCCTAGTCACTTGTCTGTCCCTCAGAGGAGCTCACAATCTACTCCCCACCATAGTCATGTGTCTATGTATGTATCGTATAGTCTAGTGTATGCATCATAGTCTAGGGCCAATTTAGAGGGAAGCCCGTTAACTTATATGTATGTTTTTGGCATGTGAAAGGAAACCGGAGTGGCCGGAGGAAACCCACACAGACACGGGAAGAACATACTAACTCCATGCAGATAGTGCCCCGGCTGGGATTCGAAGTGGGGACCCAGCGCTGCAAAGCAAAAGTGCTATTCACTATGCCACCGTGATGTCCAATATATAGATAAGTGAAGTGTTTCTGATACTGTAATCAGGAAAATTAACATACAAGTGAATAATTTGCTGCAATTTACTATACATCACTACAGGGCCTCTTTAACTAGTAATCTTCCATATTTGAAGAGAGCGTCCTTGAAAAGTGCTATTTCAGCAGCAGAAGCGTCTCTGGGCGGAAATAATCAGTGTACGCTGTACAGCATGTTCACCTAGTGATGTCAGCGGGGGACAGACAGGAAGGGCTCAGTCAGTGTTTGGGAAACGCTGGACGCTGGTCGCTCGCTTTAACGAGGCAAGCACTTCCTGAGACGGCCAGCGGGGAGACCAGAGGGCATCGCAGTCCAGGAACTCCTGCCAGGTACACTGTGTGGCCAAACTATGAGGACAGACGTAACCCCAACACACCCACCCAGTATGTGCTTATCCCACAGAAATCACCCCAGTACGGTCATATTCAGACAGACTGCTTAAAGTGGGATACAATCACAATTAAATAAATGTGTTTTTCTACTTTTCATTAACCATACAGAATTTCATATTTGCTTTAGTGCACAAGTTATATTGTCTGGTTACAAATTACAAGTTCCCAAAGTATAGTTTATCTGCTCTGAAAGCGGCCATTGCATTTTATTGCATAGCTGCTGTATTTATATATTAAAATCTATCTAGGGATCACTTCTCAGCTCTTACTGCTTCTCAGCTCAGTACAGCTCAGTTTCGGCAGTTTGCTAATATTTACTAAATGTTTCTGACAAAGGAATGTAAACAAAAGATAATGTTATCACCTCTGCGGATGCGGCCAGAAGCTTTCCACTAAAGCACAAAGTGCTTTTTGAATGCTGTTCTGCTACAATTTTTCGTGGTAGTAGATTTTATGCTGTAAATAATCTTTTAGAACAAAGAGTAAATGCTGAGTGTCATACCACTTTAATATTATAGGTATACCCAGATCCCTACATTGTATACATAACATTTTGTAAAGGTATAACGTGGGGTATCCTAGTTAGTCTACAATCACAGTGCTGCGTTGTAGTGCGACATAATGGACGCATAGGAACCAGGGGCAAACCCAGGATTTTCAAGGGGGGGATTCCTGAAAGGTTTCCCTCAGCCATGCACAATACAGTATAATAATATGGTAGGACATCATACTGGGTACACATAATGCAATTTCCCGTCCGACCCACCGACAACAGGATTGATGAAGAGCAGTTTGGATACAGATAATAATGAGGACAGCCGACATCGCTAATGAAGGGGAAAGTGAAGCATTCACACAGCAGGGCAAAGGGCTGTGCTCATACCTGACTGTTAAGTTCCCCAGAGCTGCTCCAAGCTCTGTACACAGGCTGCTACTCCATCCAAAGTCAACTGTAGTAGAGAAAGAAAGGGGGCAGTGTTGTGAGCTGCAGGATGCCTGCAGATATTCTGGTGTCTCAACGTGTGCCTCTCCCCAAACATGGTCACAGCCATGGCCTGAGGGGGGATTCTGGGCAGCTGTAATCCCCCCCTGCGTTTGCCTATGGGAACATTGCACTGCAATGTAAAACCTATGCGACTCTCACAGTGCGTCCAGTATGGTGCGATCTGAGTGCAGCATCCCAACGCACTGCATGCAGTATGTTACCCCATAATGCGCAGGTTGACCTTGACTGTGAAGCATACTTGTCATTGACTGCATGCTTCACTGTATGCAACGCAATGGTTGTAGAACGTGCGGTACTCTAATTTAATACTTTTGTTTTATATAACTTAAAGTGAACCTCCAGACTAAACATCTACTCAGCAGCACTGAAAAGGCTTGGCGTTGCTTTCATAGTTTCACAGCATCAAAACTTTGTTTTTCTTAGCCAAGCCTCACTTTTAGCTGCACAGAAGCTAAGCTCCACCCCATCAAACAAATTTGCCCTGGTATTTTTCCCCTGATCCTGTGCAAAGCATGATGGGATTTCTGATGTTGTTCTCGTTGCCTAGTGTGCGCAGCTGGGAAGGGTGATCAGGACACAGGACAGTTGGAACTGTGTCTCATGCTCCCTGTCATCTCCTTTCAACCAAAAAGATGGCTGCCCCCATGAAATCACAAACATTTAGCATAACTAATGTAACTTAATAACAGTATGTTTGTGTAGGCTGAAGTCCCTTTTTAAATAAAAAATTACTCTCAAGGCGGTCATACTCTGGTCGATATTTTCCAGCGATATCTGGTCGATTTGATGAAATGAAATTGGTGCCGCAAAGGGTTCACGTTCAATCAATTTTCATCTGAAATTAATTTGATTGAAGGAGGAGGATATCGCTCGATTGTTCGGGGGTCAGGAGAGCGTCGCTAGCGCCGATCAATTTCAGGACCACCGAGGCCGCAGCGGAGCTTACATTCACCTGTCCGCTGGTGCTTCCTTCCATGTCTTCCCTCCACCACTGCATGCTCCTCCCCGTCTTCCCTCCACCGCTGCATGCTCCTCCCTGTCTTCCCTCCAATGCTGCATGCTCATCCCTGTCTTCCCTCCACTGCTGCATGCTCATCCCTGTCTTCCCTCCACTGCTGCATGCTCCTCCGTCTTCCCTCCACCGCTGCATGCTCATCCCTGTCTTCCCTCCACTGCTGCATGCTCCTCCCTGTCTTACCTCCACTGCTGCATGCTCCTCCGTCTTCCCTCCACCGCTGCATGCTCCTCCCTGTCTTCCCTCCACTGCTGCATGCTCCTCCCTGTCTTCTCTCCCCTGGGGCGCTTGTGTCATGTCACAAACAATAGAGGACAAACACTAGAGCCTCTAGTGGTCATGTAAGGTAGGTACCGCAGTACTCCTAGTGTTCCGCCTCTAGCATGTAGTCACGAGACGCATTGTCAAATGTGTGGAGGGATTCGATCATAGAGATCCCCCACATATAAGGCAGAGAGCTGGCCACATTGACCAGTGTATTGCCAGCTTAAAATGGACCTGAACTCAAAACTTCCTCTCTGCTCTAAAAGATAAGCAACAGCAGAATAACCTTTACAGAAAAACATTTCTTTGTAACCGCTTGCATAACTCCTGCAATAAATCTGCAGTGTGTCTACTTCCTCCTTTTATGGAAGCAGACAGGGTTACCATCCTGTGTTTACATATTAGCTGTGTCTGCAGAGACTGATGCATTTCTGTGCTGATGCAGCTGAGAGATCAAATCACACTTGTGATTTCTTACAAATGACGAGGGGAAATTAGACAGGTTCTTCTCTCTAAAAGCACACAGGGTACATTTCTCTGCGTTTTCCTTGGGTCCCGTGCAAGAGTTCAGGTCCGCATTAAGTTAAAAGACATACAATGTTTGTTTTTTAAATCAGTCCATGTTTTTTTAAATCAGTCAGATCTGATGCAGACCATGGCTGCAGGGATTGCCAGGAAATAGCAGCCAGGAGATACTACGCTGGAACTGTGTATTTCGTATAGGAAGATCAATCATTACGCAGGGCTGTGGCCTCTAATCATCGTAATAACCACAGCTATATGTTTTAAGATGTAATTAGGCGGTTGTAAAGAAATTATGGTGTGTATCATTTTCTCCAGACCTGGAATGCAGTCATGTGGGGCAAGGAGGCGGGGCCACAATAGTTCTCTTCGGCATGGCAACAGCATCATAGGAGAAATTACATTGGGGAGGAGCTACCAGAGGTGAATTCACTTGGTAAATATGAGATTTCCACGTACATGTAAAGAGGGTGCAGCAGAAATTTGGCCACTAGAGATACCTATTAGTAGAATACCTGTAATAGTACCAATACTCTATCGGGCAGTGGTAATTCAGAATCAGAAAAGTTTATTTCACCAAGCATGAGCGATCATGCCCGGAATTATTCTTGGCACATACATATAGCTCGGGAGGAAGACAGAGAAGAATACATAGGGACAGAGATAAGTTACATTACATAGCGCATAAGATTTACATCATGCATGCATCACAGTTCGTTTAGAGGCCTAGAGATGACCAGCGGTTCGCCTTGTTTGCCTTGTGAGGCGGTTACTTCAGTTGACTGACCAGGAGTGACGCAGCCCACCCCTCGGCTTGTGCTGATGGAAGTATGTGGTGGGAGTTCAAGTGGCTGACAGCCGATGGAAAGAGTTTCTATGTATAGCAGTCTTTGTAGGGATGGCACGGAGCCTCCGGCCCAGAGGGAGCAGACTGAAGTAACGGTGACCCGGGTGCGAGGGATCATTTGCAATCCTCAATGCTCTGGATTTCAGTGTCTTGTTGTGCAATAGAGCAAGTGAGGGGGGGGGGGCAGCCGGTGACCCTCTCCGCCGACCTAATGACCCTCTGTAGTTTGAGCTTGTTGCTGGCAGTGGCGCCAGCATACCAGACTAACATGGAAGAGCAGAGGATTGACTCAATGGTGGTGGAGTAGAAGCTGGCCAGAATTTCTTGGGTCATGCCGACCTTCCTCAGCTGCCGTAGGAAGAAGAGTCTCTGCTGGGCCTTCCGTTGGATGGCAGTGATATTGAACTTCCAGCTGAGATCGCAGGAGGCGGGCGTAGGGCACTCTGGCCACCTCGATGCCATCAATATGGATTGGAGGTGGGGTGGGAGAAGACCTCCTGAAGTCAATGATTAGTTCGACAGTCTTTGCTGTGTTAAGCACCAGCCTGTTCTCCTTGCTCCAGTTGCAGATTCTCTCCACCTGCTGACAGTACTCGTGGATATTATCCTTAGTGACAAGGCCAACGATGGTGGTGTCATCAGCGAACTTGATGACCTTTACTATGTCTGCCTCCGATCTGCAATTGTTCGTGTAGAGGGAGAACAGTATCGGGGACAGCACACAGCCTTGAGGGGCCCCTGTATTTGTTGTCACTGCTTGGGAGCGGATGTTGCCCAGCCTGACGACTTGGGACCTGTTGGTGAGAAAGTCCGTGATCCACAGGCATAGGCTTGAGTGAACGCCTAGTGCAGCTGGGTCCTCTTGAAGTATGCGCGGACAGACGGTATTGAAAGCCGAGCTAAAGTCAAGGAGAAGTATTCTGACATAGGTGTTTGGCCTGTCGAGGTGGTCATTGATGTGCTCCATTCAGATATTAATTGCATCATCGGTAGACCTGTTTGCTCTGTAGGCGAACTGGTAGGGGTCAAGTAGGGGCGAGGTGGAGAGCTTGAGGTAGGCTAGGACCACATGTTCCAGGGTTTTCATGACAGATGTCAGGGCCACAGGACTGAAATTGTTAAGGTCCACGACTCCCCTGCTTCTTTGGAACAGGGATGATGGTTGACATCTTGAAGCACATGGGAACCTTGCTTTCCTGCAGTAACTTGGTGAAGATGTCGCAGAGGATGGGAGCAAGTTGATGACAGCAGGTTTTCAGGCAGGCAGGAGATACGCCGTCGGGGCCGGAGGCTTTCCTGGGGCTTAGCGTTTATAGGAGGCGCCGGACATCAGCCTCACTCACCGCCAGCGGATTCGGGATGTTGCTCGCAGGGCCTGGAGCGGGGGTGGTCGATACCAGACGCCCCTTCCGTACCTGGTTCTCGAACCTGCAGTAAAATCTGCTATTCCAATAGTTAAATTCCGAAACTTAAACCTAACCTTATTCTCACAGGACATATTCCTCTGCCTATGACAAACCCTAACAACCCCCCCAACCTCCCCCCGCCACCTATCCCTAACCAACCACCCGCTCACCTGATGCCTAAACCTAACCGCCCTGCCCCCCACCGCCATCCTGGACGATATCCATGATGCCTTCACGCCAAATATGCCCTCCCTTCAGGTAAAGAACCAGAAGTGGGAGTGACACGGATCTCCCGTGCATGCGCAGTAGACACAGACTGACGCGACTGAGCAAGTTACCGGGGTTGATCACGGGAGGACGGCGAGGGACTCAGACGTATTTATGGGGCTGGAGGAAGCCGCGGGTAAGTATCGATTCTTTATATACTTTAAGGGGTCATTCTCACTACAGCGATTAGTGGGCAATTCCTGCTAATTGCCAATGCGCTAGCGCTTTTTAAAGCACTAGTGCATTAGTAACTCCGCCGATCTTGGGTGTTTCCACGCTTAGCAGCAATCGCAAACGTGTTGCATGCAGCATTTTGCCGCGATTCTCGAGCGATCGTGGTACAGTGCTTAAAACGCTAATCGCGATTGACTGAAATCACGAGGGTGTCCAGTGATTTTACCGCTCCTATCGCTAAGCGCTACCGTTTTGCACTTTTCCGTGTGAATGGACTCTCAAGGACACCTGAAGTGAGAGGGATATGGAGGCTTCCATATTTATTTGCAAACCATACCAGTTGCCTGGCTGTCCTGCTGATCTCTCATGCATCAGTAATGTCTGAATCACACACCTGAAACAAGCATGTGCCACATCCAGTCAGACTTCAGTCAAGCCTCTGATCTGCATGCTTGTTCGGGGTCTATGGCTAAGTAGGATTAGATGTAGAGGATCAGCAGAATAGCCAGGCAATTGGCAGTAATTAAAGCGGACCTGAACTCAGAACTCCCTCTCTGCTCTAAAAGATAAACAACAGCATAACAACCTTTAAAGGGGAACTGAAGTAAGAGGTATACGGAGGCTGCCATGTTTATTTCCTTTTAAGCAATACCAGTTGCCTGGCAGCCCTGCTGATGTATTTGGCTGCAGTAGTGTCTGAATCACACCAGAAACAAGCATGCAGCTAATCTTGTCAGATCTGACAGTAATGTCAGAAACACCTGATCTGCTGCATGCTTGTTCAGGGGCTATGGCTAATAGTATTAGAGGCAGAGGATCAGCAGGGCTGCCAGGCAACTGGTATTGCTTAAAAGGAAATAGACATGGCAGCCTCCATATATCTCTCTCTTCAGCTCCCCTTTAAAGAAAAACATTTCTTTGTTACAGCTGATACAAATTCTGCAATAAACCTGCAGTGTGTCTACTTCCTGCTTTCATGGAAGCAGACATAGGGTTAACATGCTGCGCTTACAAATTAGCTGCCACGCTGACACAGCTGAGAGATCAAATTTCAGTGGTGATTAGTCACAGTTGAGGGGGAATTAGACAGGCTAAACTCTCTAAATACATACAGGGTGTCTTTCTCTGCTTTCCTTCTGTCATGTGCCAGAGTTCAGGTCCACTTTAATGGACCAATAGGGGTGATCCACTATTCAGGTAGCATAGCTCCCAACTGTCCCTCTTTTGGTGGGACAGTGCCTCTTTGGGAATTTAATCCCCCTGTCCCTCTTTCTCCCTCGTTGGTCCCTCTTCCAGGACAAATCTATGTAAATGAATGCATTTTTTTGTTTACTGAAAAATGTGTTTAATTGACTCTAAACTTTATTGCCATCCTTTAAATTGATGTACTGTATTTCTTCATTTCAAATGTTAACTTGAAGGAAAATGCACCAGGATAGAAAGGGCCAGTGTGTTTGAATTATAAAACAGCACATTTTTCTTATTAAATCTTTATAGTATGCGTGACTAGGGGTGTGATGGGGGCGTGGTTAGAGGGGTGGCTTAAGTGTCCCCCTTTCTGATCTCAAAAAGTTGGGAGGTATGCTTGTAGTTACTGGGATAGTAAAGTAACTATCCCAGTAATGGCATAGTAAAGCATGCCACCCATCACTTCTGTAGTAAATGAGGTCTGTAGTGTGTATCAGATACTGCCACGGATGCAGGATACAGACATAATACCAGCATTATAGGCAGCCTTGTCTAGCAGATATGCCTGCTGTCTGTGGCCTGAAGATCGCAGCCTCCTCATACCATGCAGACCGGCATCCGGAAACTGTTGCAGGCAGCAGAGTATAAATATAGGTGGCTGAGGTTTGAGGTTCCACATTCTGGTTGGAAACTCCCTCAACTAACTTCTAAAACTTTGTAAAAGTCTCCTCTACAACTTGCTACACGACTGCAAAATGTGAGTGCTGCAGCCAATGAGCTTCCGCTAAAGAAAGACTACTCGTTTCCTGGCTGTCATATTGATACCTGGCCTTTGCGACATATGTCAGCTTTCCCAGGAAATAACATTCTTTATCACATTATCTCCACAGGTTTCAGGTCTGTACTGAAACAAGGTCAGCTGGCACCTAAAGCGAAGACATCAAAGCCCCTCCTCTGCAGATAGCTAGAATTATCTAACTAACTATTAACCTGGTGTTGCAACATGTGCATCAAGACAGAATACCACACACTATACTAAGGTCTGTTCCCACTATGTGACTTTTCCAATGGCCAGCGATTTTTTGGAACGCCATCGTTTCCAAGATCTCGCAACATGGGTACAAGTGCACATTTACGCGAATGATGTTTAGAGACGCATTGGGTCGGATCTTTAAGATCAATTGACTTCCCGTTCACGCCTGTCGTGTTCCGTTGTGTATACTTGCCAGCCGGAGATGAATCATGGAACGCTCATCATCGGGGGACGTTGCTGGATCCATCTTCCTCCGTCGGGTGGTGAGTATTTAGCTTAAAGAGAACCAGAGGTGGAACTTCCGGGAAGGGGGGACAGATGGGACACAGAAGCATGTTTTCTGCGTAATGACATGGCTGCGTATCCCCCAACCGCCGCTCTCTTCCCCCCCTCCTCTGCCATGCTATAGCAACCTGAGTTTAGCGACAATATTTGTCACTAACTCGGAGGTAAACAGAGGGAAGAGGAATTCCCTGCTTCAAATGCCCGCCAGGGGCGTTCCTGCAGGGTTTCCTGAGCTGCCATTGGGCAGCTTCCTCCCCTGGCCGCGCCCCCTGCCACTCCCCTGCACGCTATGAGACGCACAGTCTCTCAGCGCAGCGTCGTGACCCAGAGGTCACACAAGTGTAAGTGGGCCATTGCAGCCCACGGTAGTGGTGCTTTTTGTGGCTACCTGATCTGCTCAGCCCTGCGGATCAGGTAGCCTACTTTCTTTTATATATTTTTATATATTTAAAAAAAATAAAATAAAAATGATTTAGCTTATTATTGACAGGGCCGGATTTACCATAAGGCACAGTAGGCATTTGTCTACAGGCGCCTGATGATGGAAAGGCGGGCTCAGTACCCTCCCCAAGTGCCACCCTCCCCTCTTCCCTATGCAGAGTTCCAAACAGAACATTAATGAGAGGGTCTCGCATTCCATTGACCAGATCTCCCTTCATTTCTAGCTACCCAATACTTGGAGGCACCTCAAGTTACTTAATACGGAGGATAGATCTAGCTACCTAATGCTAAGGGACACCGGTAGCTACCCATGATGGGCAAGGGAAGTAAGGTACAAGTGACAGCTGGGATAGACAGCACACTTGCAGTTTGGTAGGTGTCTGTAGCGTCATGGAGGGCAAAGACTAAGGTGCCAGGACATCTGTATCTATAGGCTCTCGTGAGGTAAATCCGGGCCTGATTGTTGAAAACTATTTCATAGAAGAGGTGCACAAGTAGAGGAGGAAACAAACTTTCCTGTAAAAGGGCTATAGCTATAGCTTCTTCAATCAGGTTACTTCAAGTCACTAGACTAAAGGTGCTTTCACAACATTAATGGATGTTGCGTCGCCCATCGGGTATTCGATCCCGTTTGGCAACATCGCTGGGCTGCACAGATGAGAGCAGGACTGTGGAGGCGGAGTCGGGGCAATTTTGGGTACCTAGAGTCGGAGTCGGTGGTTTCAATAAACTGAAGCTTTCATTGTCTGTGCTCACTTGCTGAAGCATTGAAAAGAAAGAATGAAATGACTCCAAATTATTGACTTAAAGAGACTCCGTAACAAAAATTGCATCCTGTTTTTTATCATCCTACAAGTTCCAAAAGCTATTCTAATGTATTCTGGCTTACTGCAGCACTTTATACTATCACAGTCTCTGTAATAAATCAACTTATCTCACTCTTGTCAGACTTGTCAGGCCTGTGTCTGGAAGGCTGCCAAGTTCTTCGGTGTTGTGGTTCTGCTATGAACTCCCCCTTCCAGGCCCCTCTATGAACACTGCCTGTGTGTTATTTAGATTAGAGCAGCTTCTCTCTTCTCTCTTATCTTTTACAAGCTGGATAAATCGTCCTCTGAGCTGGCTGGGCTTTCACATAGTGAAGAATTACTGACAAGGGCAAAGCTGTTTGCAGGAAGAAAAGAGCAGCCTGAAACTTCAGTGCATGAGAGATGCAGGGGGAAAGAAACACACAAATGATCTCTTGAGATTCAAAAGAAGTATTTTCTATGTGTGGACATACTGTACATCAACCTACTTCCTGTTTTGGTGGCCATTTTGTTTGTTTATAAACAAACTTTTTAAAACTGTTTTTAACCACTTTTAATGCGGCGGGGAGCGGCGAAATTGTGACAGAGGGTAATAGGAGATGTCCCCTAACGCACTGGTATGTTTACTTTTGTGTGATTTTAACAATACAGATTCTCTTTAAAGAGACACTGAAGCGAAAAAAAAACTATGATATGATGATTTGTATGTGTAGTACAGCTAAGAAATACAACATTAAGATCAGATACATCAGTCTAATTGTTTCCAATACAGGAAGAGTTAAGAAACCCCAGTTATCTCTATACAAAAAAGCCATTATCTCTACGACTTTCAAAAGTCGTGGAGAGGGCTGTTTTCTGACTTTTATTATCTCAACTGTTAGTTAACTATTTACTTTTCCTCTGGCAGAGGAGAGTTCATTAGTTCACAGACTGCTCTGAAAGAATCATTTTGAATGCTGAGTGTTGTGTAATCTGCACATATTAGAGAATGATGCAAAGTTAGAAAAAAACACTATATACTTGAAAATAAAAATATGAGAATATTTTCTTTGCTGCTAATCTTCTAGTAATTATTCATAGTACACAACCAATTCATTATATCATAATTTTTTTTTTCGCTTCAGTGTCTCTTTAAAGTGGATCTGAGGTGAACTTTCATACATTGCATAATTGTGTTCCTTTCCTATTGTTTATAGGGCATTCCTCAAGCCAAATACTTTTTTTTTTGAATACTCTAATTCCCTATAAACTAAACAAGCCATGCCCACAGGTTTTCAGAGAGCCAAGGCACTTTCAGACAGTAGCAAGGGCTCATGGGAGCTCAGTCTGGGCAGGAGGAGGGGGAGGCATTACTAGCCAGAGATTTCAGAGGCAGAGGGGAGAAGGGAGGAGGAAGGGGGATTAGGTTTTTTTGCTCAAGATGCAGATAAGCTTGCTCAAGATGCAGATAAACATGGCTGCTGTCATTGTATCACAGGAAGAAATAATCATAATCTATTAAAGCTGTTTGCAGCTAGATTTGCTGTGTAAACTATCTAAACTTTAGATAAGATATATAGACAAGTTACTTGTCTATATATCTTACACAAGAGGCGTTTTGGTGAGGGGATGCACTAAGGGTACATACACACATCAGACTAAAATGAAAGATCACAGACCAATCTTACCACCCTTCATGTAGTATGAGAGCCATACTCTACACAGTCTTTTCTATGGAGCTGCACTCCACATCAGAAAAAAATCTTTGCAAGATGCTGCACACACAGATGCTGTACAGACACAAAAGATCAGTATCTGCAAAAGATCTGTTCCTGCCAAAAATCCATTCCTGCAAATTGCAATGATAGTCTATGAGATCTGCAGATCATCATACACACATGATTTAACTGACATTCATCTGCAGATCCAGCAATCATCCGCATATCTGAAAATCCATCCTGGTGGATCTGATCTGCAGATGAATGTCAGTTAAATCATGTGTGTATGATGATCTGCAGATCTCATAGACTATCATTGCAATTTGCAGGAATGGATTTTTGGCAGGAACAGATCTTTTGCAGATACTGATCTTTTGTGTCTGTACAGCATCTGTGTGTGCAGCATCTTGCAAAGATTTTTTTCTGATGTGGAGTTCAGCTCCATAGAAAAGACTGTGTAGAGTATGGCTCTCATACTACATGAAGGGTGGTAAGATTGGTCTGTGATCTTTCATTTTAGTCTGATGTGTGTATGTACCCTAAGGGGGGACCTCTGTTTATCCCTTCCGCGGTGGTGGCACTAGCCCCAGGAGTGCAGCACAGGGTGCTGTCCCTGGATTTATCCTGGCAATACTTTGCACCGTATATACTATTGCTTGGACTGTGAGTGGAGTTAGGAAGCGCAGTGGTTTGTTTGCTGTTTGTTGTTCAGAGTGGAATGACCCTTTCATTGCTGCAATCCCCTGTTTTTATTTCCCATTGAAAGTAATTGATTAAAATTTATAAAGGAATTCTCAGAATCAGATCAGCTTTATTCGGCAAGTACAGTAGTTTGTACATGGAATTATTTTTGGCACAGGCAAGATCAATAGTACACAAGACAAGATAAACAATAGTAGAACAAGGTATTGTTGATCTTGATACTGTATTTAGAACAGGAAAGGCCTTAATTTGGCCAAAACAAAGTAGCATTTGGGGGCCCTGCTTGCTACGCCATCAGGTCGATGTCCGGAGTTTGGTTTTAACACTTGTAAGCTGCTATGAGGTCATTCTGCTTCCTCGGGTAACAGCAGAGTATTGTGTGGGACTCTGAGAATTCCTGCGTTGTCCATTCTGCTAAATGACATCTCTTTCCCAGCAGAGACAGACGCTGCAGTCACAGAGTGCTGCTAGGCCTCCGGGCACAATGTGGGCACACAATACCACTCATAACAGAACTGGAAAGTCTTGTGGCTTTGGAAAAGGAAGAGGAGGAATGGTTACTGTTCATCAGCAGAGGCAAGGGAGCCAATGCACCTCACACAGCCTGCACCATGTTTGAAGTGGCTGACCACAGAAAACTTTTTATAACTCTCACAGCCACTACTTACATGTACTAATCTGCCTTAGTAACCACAAAGGTAATAGCTGATTGGCTAGTAGAAGATGGCTGAAAATGGGTTCTAGGATCAGACATTTAAAGGGAACCTGAGGTGAGAGGGATATGGAGGCTGCTATAACTATTTCCTTTTAAAGTATACCTGAGATGACGATAATGGGTATATTTATACTGACCTGGGGCTTCCTCCAGCCCCATTAGGTGCATGTCCCTTAATCCATTCTAAGGGGGGGCGTGCCCACTGCCTCAATATCTTCTGAGAGGGGGTGAGCAGGCGTACATAAAAAAAAGGCGCACAGAAGTTTACGCGCCCAGTAATGCCGAAAATAAAATATCGGTATCCATTACCAAAAATGTAATATGAAAGTGTAAAATATCAGTATTAAATACCAATATTTAACTATGGCTAAACCTAACCTCACACAGAACCCTCCCCCGACTTCTAACCCAAACACCCACCAGCACACACTACCTGCCTGGTCCATAGCCCCTCCCCCCTTCTCGTATACACTACCTGCCAGGTAGGTGCCTTACCATAAACCCCCCAGCACCCCCCCCATAAACGACTTGTCTGTCACCTAACCACCACTCCGAAATAAGTTCAAGTGCTGCAGTATGCCATAGGTGCCTACAGAAATATCAGCATTGAGTCATAACTTGGGTGCCCAAATTACAGCTCAATGCTGATGATTCTATAGGCGCCTATGGTGGTGGCGCCCAAATTGCATTCTTCGGGTGCACATTGCCCCACATTGCTTTCTTGTAAGGGGGTGTGGCCATCAGGTGGGGGGTGTAGTCTGGGCTCGTGCATAGGTAATGTGACCTTGCAAATAAAGCAATAAATTTAAGTATTTAGCATCATTTTATTTTTTTACAGCACTTTGGATTATATGAGCCACGTTGGGTTGTGCTGGGGGCAGGCAACCCGCCAGGAAAATTCCTAGAACTGAGCCTTAAATTATAGTTGCGTCCTCTCGCTGCCCGCGTGCGTGGAAGTCAGGGGTCTCTGTGCTGCACTTGGCAGAAGCCGGATTTTACCCTGTAATAGGCGCTCCAATAAAACAGGATCGTCTTTCACACAATTTAATTAAAAAAACACTGAAGAAAAAAACCTGTTTAGGAGCAGTTATGTTGGGCACTGCCAGCCAGTAAAATCTTGTCTATTCCTTTGAAGCACTTTTGTTTCGACTGGTCTACCCAGTGCTGTATGACAAAATCTGAGACTCCCTTATTCCAAAGCTAAAAGTTTCCTCTACAGACCTTCAATTCTGTTCCCAAGAGTCTTGAACACTACCTGACTTCTGGTGTCCTGTCTGTTTTGCAGCCCAACACCGATAACAAGTTGAGGCTTTTTTTTTTTTTTTTTTTACTACAATGGAACTGTAGTTAAAAGAACATAATAAATAAAAATGTATATTTGTTTACAGTATTCATTTGTTAATTATTTAGTCAGTTTTTGAACATTGTAAAACGTTTCCTCACCGTGATTTACAGGATGACATCTCTGCGGAATGTTCCTTTACTGGGAGTTCTAAAGCCAGTACAAATGAGACCTGGTATCCCAGAATGCTTGGGGGCGGGAGAATCCAGCATAATAAACAAAATAGGCCAAGCCTCAATGGGGGGGGGGGGGGGTTACATATTGATATACAGCAATAGGAAGGGATTCTGATGCTGAAACCAAGATATTTAATGTAAAAGTGGGTATTCCTAAATTTACTGCATTCTACTATCTGCCACTACAGGGCTTTTAAGTTTCCAAAGGACTAAGGTAATATTAGCGTTGTCAGGTTTTTAATGCAGACACAGACATTTTTTTAGAAAAAGATTTGGGAATGGGAGATACAGTAACTTCCTGTATCAGTTACATGAGTCACTAATAGCAGGAAGTAAAGGAAAATGTCAATAAGATGAGCAATGACAGCAATAATCCAAGCATCTGAAAGAATACTCCTTGGTGTCTATTCAGTCAGTAAACTAACAGCTTCCATAGGCGTCCCACAGCTGGTCGCTCATAGGTATCTGATGGCCAAGCCAAGTTTAGGGTGCACCCATCTAATGCGGTGGCTGGACAGTGTACTGGTTAAAGGCTCTACCTCTGACACAGGCTGGGCTAGAATCTTGGCACTTCATGTTCACTAAGCCAGCACCTATTCAGTGAGGGGAGTAGGAGACCTTGGGCAAGACTCCCTAAACACTGCTACTGTCTACAGAGCACACGCTAGTGGCTGCAGCTCAAGTGCTTCAAGTCCGCCATGAGAAAAGTGTATGTTATTTGTCGTCTAATGACTGGGACCCTTGCTCTTCAAGCCCAAAGTATGTAATCTTCCTCACAGAAAGAAAAATGGCTTAAAACACAAAATGCAGTGTAAGCATCAGATAACTTCCCTCCTATGAGGATATTAAAGGGGTTCTGTTGCACTTTACAAAAACTGCCACTTACCTGTCGCTTCTATTGGCCGCCTGCAGCTGGAACTTACCGCACCGTCCTCCGATCACCCGTTCCCCGCCGCCGGCCCGGTGTAATTATTCATTTAACTAGACGAATAGAAGTGCAGCCGCGGGCGCACACGTGCTCGCTCCTGTGTGCGACAGCGGGAGTTTACTGCGCAGGCAGTGAAGGGCAACAGAACCTCCTTTAAAAACAACATAAATGATGAATTCGACAACCAAGTAATTTTGTAAGTAACCCCAAGCTCATCAGGTAAAGTGGAAACCGGTTGAATCCAGAGCGAATGAGGTCCCCTAAACTGAGAGCCGCCAACACTCCAGATTCAACCGGTCAGCACGTTACCTGGTGACGCTGGATTACTGAAGAAAAGCATTGTTCAGTGGTTAATAAAACTTTAATTAGAACATACTTCTCCTTAGATCCTTAGAGGAGGCAAGTTGTCTCATGCTTACATTCTTCATCTATTTTTTGTGTCTTTATGGGCTCAGACTATTCTTTTTAACTTATCACTGATTCTACACGGTTTAAGTTTTCTTAACTGTACAATGTTTTTGAACCATGGACGGACCATAGACACAAGTGAACATGGACAAATCTCTCCATCTGCCCCGAGAGTGGCTACATTATGGTTAACCCATTCTGGGCTGCTAGGAGTTACAGGAATGGTAGAAGACACCTCCTGGAGGCTCGGTGAGTATTTTATGCCGCAAGGTGGGGGATTTGGTTTTTTTTGTGATCGGCATCAGACGGTCCCGCCGGAGCTGAGTACCAGAAGTCTTGCTGTATAATTTAGATCAGGGGTCCCCAAACCTTCTCGGTCAAGGGCCGGGTCAACATACTTCAGACTCCTGGGGGGCCGGAACATACATAAAATGAGGTTGAAAAACATTACATTGAATATTGATATTCATTAATATTAGTAGCTATTGATTTCCCCCATTCATGCCCGGAGGAGAACTCCCAGCAGCAGCCATTCAGTCATGTATGCCTGAAGAATGTCCTTGTGCACCAGACAGTGACGCATACCCAGGAGTCAACTTGCCATTCAGTTGGACAGCAGTGTCGCCTGATGCAGAATTGGATTGGAAGCCAGTGAATTGCTGCTTGCCGGCTTCTACAGTACGTGGATGGGTGATGCCAGCACTGTGGGCCACCGATATTAAAAAGTGCAGTCGGCCACATCTATAAGTTATACATTTTGTGTTTGGGGGCCAGTGAAAAGGCCTCTGGGGGGCCGCATTCGGCCCGCGGGCCATCGATTGAGGACCACTAATTTAGAAGATCATTCTACAGACTTTCGTGGACCTCTTAGTTTGTGTAGGGAGAGGGCAAAAAATCTATAGTTCCTTTTCCTCTGACGGAAATGCTTTTCTTTCATTACTAATTTCTTGTGACCCTGAGACTTGGATATAAAGTGACCAGAAACGTCGTCCAGTTTTCTACGGTCCTGACCCCACCACCACCACCACTCAGGGTCTCCACTGTTCTCCGTTTAGTTTCCCCCTGTCCTTACCCCACTCTGTCTACATATTAAAGGCCCTTGTAAATCCAAACAAGAAAATATACAAGGAAAAAAAATAACAACCCTTTCTGTTAAACCAGTCAAGTGTTTTATAAACCTACCAGCTGACCTGTCACCATAGCTCTGACTAAGCTGGGAGCATTAGCAGGCCATAGTCCAAGTTTTTATACAGCTTACGCAGCACATTGCACAAGCCAGCCTCAAACACAACCAAAGAATCCGCCACGTCGGGGAACGGACTAATGTACATTAAATTATATGCCTGGAAATTCAGACGCCCCTGACTTCTGACTGCGCCTGATTCCGGAGAAGAATTTAACCATTTACAGCAAAACTGAAGCGTTAAAGAGAGACCTGCTATTAAGCTTAAGCAGTATGAGGAGAGGTGAAACACTGCATTCCCGTGGCAAAACAAGGGCTTTAAACCCCCCCAAATCCCCGGGCACAATGCGGGGAGTGCTTCCTTTAAGAGGCAGAGCTTTCTGCAGTAGCACTGCAGCTACTGGAGTCAGTCTCCGCTGATCGCCGCCTCTCCCGCCCCTCTCAGTCTTCCTTCACTGTGAGGGACGGGGAGAGGCGGAGATCCGCGAGCAGATTGACTTCAATAGAGGCAGAGCTACAGTGCTAAGCTCTGCCTCCCCGGGCAGCAAAATCCACATCTTTGAAAGTAGTGGAATTTTGCCCCGGGATTTGGGGGTATAAAGCCCTCGTTCTGACGTCGGGATGCAGCGTTTCAACTCCCCTCTAGAGATGTAGCGAACTGTTCGGCGGCGAACGGTTCCAGGCGAACTTTGGTAGTTCGATTCGCCCCATAATGCTCTATTGAGCAAAACTTTGACCCTCTACATCACAATCAGCAGGCACATTATTGCCAAACACATTGCTCTCGCTGCTGGAGGCCCGCCCCCCCTCCCTCCTCCAAGCAAGGTCCTTATACCATTTGACTCACTTGTCTGCCTACACTAATTAGTTAAGGGACAGCTGCTTCCCTCCACCCTCCTACCCTTCTACCCTCCTACCGGAGGGGGGAGGGTCTCATCTGCCAGGGAATTCCAGAATTTCAAAAGCCAGCTTACATACCGTGGCTGGGGATTGAACCCAGGTCTCAGTGTATGGTAGGTAACTAACATATCCATTATACCACCAACACTTCTAGCTGAAGCTAGCCTAGCATGTACAATTTATGCTCAATCCAAAAGAAAAACAACATTTATATCACGCTTTTCTCCTGGCAGACTCAAAGCACCAGAGCTGCAGCCACTAGGGCACACTCTATAGGCAGTAGCAGTGTTGGGAAGACTTGCATAAGGTCTCCTACTGAATAGGTGCTGGCTTACTGAGCAGAGAGCCGAGATTCAAACCCTGGTCTCCTGTGTCAGAGGCAGAGCCCTTAACCATTACACCATCCAGCCACTGCTTAAGGATATGTAGCATGGCCTTGCCTTTCGTGTTCAACAGTTGTCCAAAGAGAACCCCAGATAGCCAGGTAGATTCATCTCTCTCTAGTAGGGATGGTCACCGCTTTCCGTGGAATTGTATTTTTGCGCATAAATGGATTGAGCATAAATGGTACATGCTAGGCTGGCTTTAGCATGTAGTGTTGGTGGTGGCAAGGCCATGCCTGGCTACATATCCTTAAGCAGTGGCTGGACGGTGTAATGGTTAAGGGCTCTGCCTCTGACACAGGAGACCAGGGTTTGAATCTCGGCTCTGTCTGTTCAGTAAGCCAGCACCTATTCAGTAGGAGACCTTAGGCAAGTCTTCCTAACACTGCTACTGCCTATAGAGCGTGCCTTAGTGGCTGCAGCTCTGGCGCTTTGAGTCCGCCAGGAGAAAAGCGTGATATAAATGTTATTTGTCTTGTCTTGTTTAATTTTTCTCTTGACAACTGTTGAACACGAAAGGCAAGGCCATGCATGCCTACATATCCTTAAGCAGTGGCTGGATGGTGTAATGGTTAAGGGCTCTGCCTCTGACACAGGAGACCAGGGTTCAAATCTCGGCTCTGTCTGTTGAGTAAGCCAGCACCTATTTCAGTAGGAGTCTTCCCAACACTGCTACTGCCTATAGAGTGTGCCCTAGTGGCTGCAGCTCTGGTGCTTTGAGTCTGCCAGGAGAAAAGCGTGATATAAATGTTATTTTTCTTTTGGATTGAGCTTAAATTGTACATGCTAGGCTAGCTTCAGCTAGAAGTGTTGGTGGTATAATGGATATGTTAGTTACCTACCATACACTGAGACCTGGGTTCAATCCCCAGCCACGGTATGTAAGCTGGCTTTTGAAATACTGAAATTCCCTGGCAGATGAGACCCTCCTCCCTCCGGTAGGAGGAAGGAGGGAATAGGTAGAATGGTGGAGGGGTGAAGGGAGGAGGGTGGTTCAGGTATTAGAACCCTTGAAACGTGTTTTCTATCATTTTTTTAGCCCGTAGAAATTTTTGTAAAAATTTTGAAGTTCGCATCCCCACTTTTTCGCGAACCGAACTTTCCGCGGAGGTTCGCAAACAGCATTTGCGAACCGAAAATCGGAGGTTTGCGACATCACTACTCCCCTCATACTGCTTATAGAGAAACTCCGACCAAAAAGTGAACTTTATCCCATTCAGTAGCTGATACCCCCTTTTACATGAGAAATCTATTCCTTTTCACAATCAGGGGGCGCTGTATGACTGATATTGTGGTGAAACCCCTCCCACAAGTAACCCCTCCCACAAGAAAAGTTCGAACTTTTGTGGGAAATAGCCGTTTACAGCTGTTTCCAACTGCCAAAAACCATGCAGCAGCTACATCACCTGCCAACAGTAAAATGTTCGCTGGAGTACCTCTTTAACCTCTTGCCAAACGCGTCACGCCAATGGGCGCGGCGGCAGCCCCAGGACCGCCTAACGTCAATTGGCGTAAAGTCCTGGGGCTCTGTATTGCAGGAGATCGCGCGCATCTCCTGCTTGGGGGAGCGGAGCTCCGCCCCGCCTTCAATCTCCAAGCGGCTATTGCTGCTCGGGAGACTGTTAGACGGCGTGATCACTGTCTATTTACTCTGTGCAGCGCTGCAATCAGCAGTAGAGCTGCACTGGGGACAGCCGTGTCACACGGCTGTCCCCCTGGGGGAGAAGAGAGCGATCGGCTCTCATAGGCAGAAGCCTATGACAGCCGATCGCCATAATTGGCTGGCTGTGGGGAGGGAGGGAGCTAAGAAATTTAAAGAAACAGGGTTTTTTTTTTACAAACGAAACAAAAAAAATCAATATTTATTCTAAAAAAAATAAACATGGACCGATCAGACCCCACCAACAGAGAGCTCTGTTGGTGGGGAGAAAAGGGGGGGGGGGAAATCACTTGTGTGCTGTGCTGTGTTGTGCGGCCCTGCAGCTTGGCCTTAAAGCTGCAGTGGCCTTTTTGACTAAAAATGGCCTGGTCACTAGGGGGTTTAGCCCTGCAGTCCTCAAGAGGTTAAGCTAAATAGCAGAAAAAAAAAGCAGAATTTATATTCGTTACGGACTCTCTTGAAGCACTCCCCCCAAAAACATTACCTTCAAAAGATTTGCCTATAACAAGGCATTACCTGTGGTTTCTTTCAAAATTCCACCTCCTGCTCAGTGGCATAGAGATTATGGGGCCCCATAGTAAAACATTCATGAGGCCCTCAGACGTAGGCACTCTTCAGCAAAGCCACCTGCCCATACACTATGGATGAGTTTATTGGGCAACTTACATTCTCATACAATCTACATTACGTAAACTCCAGTGATGGCTAATATTGGCACTCCAGTTGTGAAAACTACAAATTCCATCATGACTCTGCCTCCCCGAGTTATGCTTAGAGCTGTCAGAGTATTGCAATGCCTCATGGGACTTGTAGTTCCACCACAGCTGGAGTGCCAAGGTTAGCCATCACTGGTATAGTCTATGGATGCTGAAACAAAGTCAGAGGGTGGTAGCACACAAGAAAGTTAATAGTGAACACATCAAGTACCACCTGTCCCCCCCCCCCCCCCCCCCTCTGCTCCAGGGCCCCATGGCAGCTGCTTTGGCTGCTATGGCTATTGCTACGCCCCTGCTCCTTTTTTTCTGCCCCCATAAATTAATCAGATACCATCTTAACATGGTGCCAATCCCAGCTTAGCTTCCTGGCAGGCGCTATGGGCAGGTACTTGTAAGGGGCTGTGACTGAGCATTTTTGTACTGAGCGCACGCAAGTTCACAAACCACGCATGCACACAAAACCGGATTTCTGGAAAGGCCACAAAGGCCCAGGCCTTGGGTGGCTGCAGCCTAAAGGGAGGCACCTGAAAATGAAAGAGGAGGAGTCTGAAAACGGGGAGCAACATATTAAAAAGGGAAACTGATACCCAAAAAGAGAAACTGATAATCAAAAGAAAGGGGCTACAGTACATGGATATCACACATGGAGGAGGGGGCTGCACATGGAATGGGAGGGGCTACAGTACATGGATATCACACATGGAGGAGGGCACTGTACATGGAATGGGAAGGTGCTGCTGTACATGGATGATATACATGGAAGAGGGGGCTGCACATGGAAGGGGAAGGTACTGCTGTACATGGATGATACACATGGAAGAGGGGGCTGCACATGGAATGGGAGGGGCTGCTATAGATGGATGACACATGGAGGAGGGGGCTGCACATGGAATGGGAGGAGCTGCTGTACATGGATGTTACACATGGAGGAGGGGGCTGCACATGGAATGGGAGGGGGCTGCTGTACATGGATGATACACATGGAGGAGGGGGCTGCTGTACATGGATGTTACACATGGAAGAGGGGGCTGCACATGGAATGGGAGGGGCTGCTGTACATAAAAGTGGAGCCACAACATACTTGGCCTAGGGGCACAAAAAGTATAAATCCGGCATTGCATGTGCAATAAAACAAGAACAAAATAAAGAAGACGTGTGCAAGCACTAGACAGGCACGGTTCTTGCATTTGCGCATGCTGAGTACAATTGTGCTCGTTCACAGCTACAGCTGTGCCGGGGAGCAGCTAAAGACCAGAAGGGAAAGAGATTTGGCTGCCCAGGGAAGGAATAAGCACCAATAACAGGGAACACACAAGGACACTGGAAGAAAACGTGCAAAAATGTTACTTAAATTACAAGTGACAGCACCACATAATTACTGTACATTACCATAATACATGTAATCTGAGTTCAAGTATGCTTTAAAGCCATATTTGAGCAATCGCTATTGCATCATACTAACTTAACAACCAGCTGGGAACTCTAACTACAGCCATCGAGTTTGTTGTGGTTCTCTAGTGATTTTCAAGGGAACGATTTTACGCATTGCGGAGTAGGCTGGGTATAAACAGTATAAAATGCTGCTGTGTGATTGGCTGTGCATGTCTGGATATAGTCAGGGCTCGCTAGAAATGCCTCAAGGTGCCCATACATCTAGTGATGCTGCAGCCCGATCGACCATCCAATTCGATCATTTTATGCCGCAACAAACATGCCGATCAAGGATTCAAATGATCAGTTGACCACGCAGGAAAATCTCGGTACAACGTGGTCTATAGGGTGTGCAGCGGTAACGGCGTTTGATATAGCGACAACCGGCATACGCAATGGATACCCGGCCGCTGTCCCACCCATGTGTGAAACATCCCCCCCCTCCCCCCACAGCCCTGTGCATTGTAAATACTCACCTGTCCCGCCGGCATGACCCCAGGCCTCCTCCATCACCCTATGTGGCACCAGGCATGTGACACACCGCACGTGGTACACGTGGTGGCGCTCATGGTAACGGCTGACTCGTGGGTGATGGTGGAGGAGGCCAAGAGTCCCGCCTGCAGTCCCGGAGAGAGTTTACACTGAACAGGGGCACAGGGGAAGGGACATTTTACACTTTGGGGAGGCCAGGCGGTCGGTGTCGCTAGGCCGATTCCGGATAGATTTTATGCAGAAACCTGAATTGGTCTGTGGTATATGGGCAGGCATCAGATTTCCCCCGTCACATTTACTAGATGTATCGGCATATGATAATAACAGCCTGAAAATTGGTGGTTTAAAGGAGACCTGAACTCAGAATGCCCCCTCTGCTCTAAAAGATAAGCAACAGCTCAATAACCTTTAAAGAAAAACATTTGTGTTACAGCTGATACAAATCCTGCAATAAATCTGCATGTCTACTTCCTGCTTTCATGGAAGCAGACAGAAGGTTAACATCCTGTGTTTACAATTCTGCTGCTCTGCTGTGGCACAAGAGATTCATGAGCTGACAGAGCAGAGGGATCAAAACACAGTTGTGATTAGTCACAGATGAGGGGGGATTAGACAGGCCAAACTCTCTAAACACATACAGGGTGCATTTCTCTGTGTTTTCCTTCTGTCCTGTGCAAGAGTTCAGGTCCACTTTAAGATGCAGTTTTCTCCTATACTGGAGTACAACAAATCCAAACATAGCAGCCAATTCAAATCAATCATGAGCACACCTAAGATGCAATGGGACTTGTGAAGATCTACACTTGGATCAGTGCTTTAAAGAGGAGCAGAGCTAAGCCTGGCTCTGTGTGTGGCCATCTCTATTGTCTGGCTTTCACCACAGGGGGAGGTCAGACCTCTGAAGAAGAGAAGACCTTCAACAATGGATAACAAGACTTTAATGAGCCAACCCTCCCACCACTGCCTTTACAAACTACTAACCCAGTACACTATTGTGCAGCCGGATACAATTACCGTCATCACCCCCCCCCCCCCCCCCCTCAATCTGAGAAGACAATACCGCAGTCCGCCTGCTTTTACTCCACAGGAAAATTATTAATATTTAATCAGCAGATGCTTAACCGTTTAACCCTGCCTATGCCACAACACAGCCCCTTAGTGTCCGTGAGACATAACTGGAAACTGACTGAGAGCTCTAATACCAAAGCCGGACGGCTCAGACTGTCTACTCTCCTTAAATCACCTCATTACAGCTGCTTTAGCCGCTAGGAAAGACCTGCCGACAAATGTACCGTAAACCGATTAACTAGCGATACAGAATACTTCTCTCGCCAAGACAAACAAGGCAACGCCCAGCGTGAAAGTTCACGAGGGGCTTCCTGAAAACATTTCCAGCACTCCAAAACTTGGAAGGTTAAGAATCTTGAAATTAAAGAGGCCCTGTCGTGAGAGTAGAATGCAGTCAATTATTCAGGATACTTTTACGGTAATTTATCCGGGTTTCAGTATCAGAAACGCTATCTGTATATATTGCTGTATATTGGTATGCAGCTCTACCCTCCAAGTGAGATTTATCCTAGGCTGCTTAGTTATGCGGAATTCTCATCCCAGAGCATTCTGGGAGATCAGGTGTTATTTCTGCCGGCTTTGGAACACAACAAACATTCGGAAGTGATGCACCTGCCAGCAGTAAAGGAGGTCACCACCTCTTAAAGTGGTATAAAACCCAGCATTTCTTCTTTGCTCTAAAAGATTATTTACAGCATATAATATACTATCACATTTTTTTAAGCAGAACAGCATTCAAAGGGTTAAAACACATGACTTAATTTTTCAATAGAATGCTTCCTGCAGGGAGATCCGCTCCGAACTAGTGATAACATTATCTTGTGTTTACTTAGGGCCCGTTTCCACTAACGCAAATCTGCATGCATTTTCTGCATGCTGATTCGCATGACATATACAAGTCAATGGGCCTGTTTCCATTACAACCGAAATTCGCTTACCCCCGCAGGTGAAAAAAAGGGCAGCCTCTGCCAGAATTTTCAGCACGGTTTAAGCGGTTTTCGGGTTAACGCGTATGCATTTCCACGGTTACGCTTTCAGAGCAAATAAAGCGGTGGGAACTTGTAATTTCTAAATGAATAATAAGACGTACGCACAAAAGCAAACATTATAACTGTATGGGATACAAAAAGTAGGAAAACATGTTTTTATTGAATATTAGATCAGAGTTTAACTACTACTGTGCCTGCGCAATACACTCCAGCAACGTGGACTTGATTGACAGAGGCGCTCGCACAGGCGCAGTAGAGGACGACCTCGCGAGGTCATCCTCAGCACTTAAGAGACAACGGCTGAGAGTGCAGCTGCGCCGTGGGACAGATCAGCTGCTAGGGGCTGGAAGCCTCGGGTAAGTAGATTTCATTTTTTTTTTTTTACCAGCTCAGACTTTACCTTCAAGGTTTTCAGAATGATTTGCCGCATGCACAAATCTGGGTTTTTAAGTTTCCAGGACCGTCCAAGTATTTTTTGTTTATGACATTTTATTTACCTTTTTTGAAAATTTCTTATGCAATTTTTTCATGCATATCAATAGAGTGAATTTACATGAAAACTTATCTAATTAACTTCAAAACCGCATACTATTTTTTTTATTACATTTTTCTGCATTGCCATTGACTTGCATTAAGGATACACTGAAGCGGGAAAAAAAAATGATATAATGATGTATGTGTAGTACAGCTAAGAAATAAAACATTAGGAGCAGAGACATAAGTCTGATATGGTTTCCAGTACAGGAAGAGTTAAGAAACTCCAGTTATCTATGCAAAAGGACGATTGAGCTCCACGACTTTCAAAGCCACAGAGAGCTCTGTCTTCTGAAGCTTGTTATCTCAACGGTCAGTCACTCTAGTTTCTTTTTCTCTGCAGAGGACAGGTCAATAGTTCATTTGCCTGCTCTGTAAGATCATTTAGAATGCTGAGTAGTGTGTAGACTGCAAATATTAGAGAATGATGCAATGTTATAAATAGCACTATATAACTGAAAAAAAAAAAAAAAAAAACGAACAGAAAAATGTGATGCCATTGAAACAGTACATTAGGGGCTTGATTCACAAAGCGGTGCCTACTGTGAGCACGCCTGTGAAAACCCCCTTAGCATGCCTAAAAGAGCTTTTCGCATGCTGTTTTGCGCACGAACCGCATCGCGCGCAAAACTTTACGCGCGCACTGCACAGAGCGCTCCACGCGAAGTGCCCATTAAAGCCTATGGGACTTAGCGCGCGCATAGGACTTTAGCGCGATCTGATTGAGAAACCTGGTGCTAACCTACTTAGCACCCTGGTTGGCGAGCCTAAAGACTTTAGACGTGCTAAGTAGGTTAGCACCGCATAGTAAATCAAGCCCTAGAGGTGCAACAAACATGATCTGGCAAACACACAAGACACACAAATTCTGAAAAATGTGAGCAGCCCCTAAGAGACAATGGGTTTGATGCAGAAAAGGGCAATAGCATTGCACACCGTGTGGCAATGTTATTAGCCTGTTCTGAGCCTAGTAACACAGCCAGAGAAGTACAAACTGATCAGCTAATAAAATAATGTATCTATGGTACTTTATAAATTAAACCATCATCAGAAGAAAAAAAATACAAATAGGCAAGGTAGCTTCTCTTACTCTATATACTTTGGAGAAGAATCCGCTTCCTATTGGTTCAGCGCTAAAACTTTCCCAGAATTCCAGTTTCCTGACGGCGGTCCGCAGCTTCTGCCAGCGATCCACCTGGAAGTAGGCGTCCGAGCACTCGCCATAGTACGGCCCGGGGCTCATCGGATCAGGGGGGAAATGCGCAGACTCATACATGGTGGGAACGGCCACTGCAAGAAACAGGATATTACAAAGTTATGCAAGTAGTTATATCGGAGAGCAAATTAATATCAGTGAGACCCCTGTGTAGAAGTCAGAACTGCATGGACACACGTTTTCCCTACGCACTCTGCACCCCCACACACTTCCTACATGCACTCTGCACCCCCACACCAGCTTTCCACACGCGCTCTGCACCCCCCCACACGCACTCGGCACCCCCACACCAGCTGCCCACACGCACTCGGCACCCCCACACCAGCTGCCCACACGCAATCTGCACCCCCACACCAGCTGCCCACACACACTGCACCCCCACGCACTCGGCACCCCCACACCAGCTGCCCACACGCACTCGGCACCCCCACATCAGCTGCCCACATGCACTCGGCACCCCCACACCAGCTGCCCACACGCACTCTGCACCCCCACACCAGCTGCCCACACGCACTCTGCACCCCCACATCAGCTGCCCACACGCACTCTGCACCCCCACACCAGCTGCCCACACGCACTCTGCACCCCCACACCAGCTGCCCACACGCACTCTGCACCCCCACACCAGCTGCCCACACGCACTCTGCACCCCCACACCAGCTGCCCACACGCACTCTGCACCCCCACACCAGCTTCCCACACGCACTCTGCACCCCCACACCAGCTTCCCACACGCACTCTGCACCCCCACACCAGCTTCCCACACGCACTCTGCACCCCCACACCAGCTTCCCACACGCACTCTGCACCCCCACACCAGCTTCCCACACGCACTCTGCACCCCCACACCAGCTTCCCACACGCACTCTGCACCCCCACACCAGCTTCCCACACGCACTCTGCACCCCCACACCAGCTTCCCACACGCACTCTGCACCCCCACACCAGCTTCCCACACGCACTCTGCACCCCCACACCAGCTACCCACATGCACTCTGCACCCCCACACCAGCTACCCACACGCACTCTGCACCCCCACACCAGCTACCCACACGCACTCTGCACCCCCACACCAGCTTCCCACATGCACTCTGCACTCCCACACCAGCTTCCCACACGCACTCTGCACCCCCACACCAGCTTCCCACACGCACACTGCACCCCCACACCAGCTTCCCACACGCACACTGCACCCCCACACCAGCTTCCCACACGCACACTGCACCGCCACACAAGCTACCCACACGCACTGGTCTGCTGCACTCCAATGTGGAGGGAGCCTTAATGCTTTGAAACAGAACACGGATCAGTTTTTCACCCCGTATAGTGTGGACCAGGCCTGAGGTGGTCTCTGTCGGCCAGGATACATCCAGTGTGTACAGAGATGTACAAGCAGACAGCTCCAGTTCACCTTGGCTCTACTGAATGCTGTAAAGCCACACATCTGGTCACTGCAGATACACTTAAAGGGATACTGTAGGGGGGTCGGGGGAAAATGAGCTGAACTTACCAGGGGCTTCTAATGGTCCCCCGCAGACATCCTGTGTTGGCGCAGCCACTCCCCAATGCTCCGGCCCCGCCTCCGGTTCACTTCTGGAATTTCTGACTTTAAAGTCAGAAAACCACTGCGCCTGCGTTGCCGTGTCCTCGCTCCCGCTGATGTCACCAGGAGTGTACTGCGCAGACACAGACCATACTGGGCCTGCGCTGTGCGCTCTTGGTGACATCAGCGGGATCGAGGACACGGCAACGCAGGCGCAGTGGTTTTCTGACTTTAAAGTCAGAAATTCCAGAAGTGAACCGGAGGCGGGACCGGAGCATCGGTGAGCGGCTGCGCGGGCACAGGATGTCTGTGGGGGACCATTAGAAGCCCCGGGTAAGTTCAGCTCATTTTGCCCCGACCCCCCTACAGTATCCCTTTAAGTGGACCTGAACTCTTACACAGGGCAGAAGGAAAGCAGAGACATGCACATCGTATGTATTTAGAGAGTTTAGCCTGTCTAATTCTCCCTCATCTGGGACTTATAACAACTGTAATTTGATCTCTCAGCTGTGTCAGCTGGCTGCCATGGCAGAGCAGCTAATTCGTAAACACAGGATGTTAACCCTATGTCTGCTTCCATGAAAGATGGAAGCAGACACACTGCAGATGTATTACAGGATGTATATAAGCTGCAGGCCCAGATTTACATCACAGAAGCTTATAGGCACAGATGTCCTGGCACCCTAAATTTCACCCTCCGGGAACCTACAAGCTGCACTACAGGTGCCCCCCCTAGCATTAGGCAACCAGAGGTACCCTCCGTATTCAGTAGCTAGTGGTGCCCCCGACTGAAGGGAGATCTTGTCACTGGAATGTTGAGAGAGTCGGGTGAGCAACCTCTCATTTACACTCAGCTCGGGACTCAGCATAGGGAAGGAGGGCGGTGCTAAGGTAGTGGAGCCGCCTTATCAGGCGCCTGTAGGCAAGTGCCTACAGTGCCTAATGGCAAATCTGGCCCTGATAAGCTGTAACAAATAAATATTTGTTCTTTAAAGGTTATGCCACAGTAGTAGTAGCAGCCAGCACCATCAATTTAACAGCTCTTTTATTGATTAAAAAGACACATGATAAGAAATCAGCAGCGACGTTTCGGAGGAAACCTCCTTTCTCAAGCTCTATCAGTGTCTAAATCATACAAACATTTCACTTCCCTTTATATACAACAAGATGGAGCAATAACCCATCATGCATCAGAGCCACAATGTGGCGACCAATCCCCGTCCGTCTTACCTTGCGGACCTGATGGGGAACTTGTTTTCTTTACCCATCCTGACATGCGTACAAGTGGACGCATCATCCTACGCAAGCGGGGCAGGACGGCGCAACCCACCTCCGAGACCATCAGAATGCCGACCAGTCACGATGAGACAGCAGTTGACATCACCCACCAGTCATGCCCACTATATGCCGTTGCTTATCTTTTAGAGAAGAGGAAGTTCTGAGTTCAGGTCGGCTTTGAATGCATGAAGCTCCCCCCCCCCCCCCCCCCACCACCACCACCACCATGAGCAGAGCACACCTGTAGCCTTCTCTAGTGACTCAGCCACACGGGAGGATTATTGTGCAGATTAATCTCGCAGTGATAGGAACACGATGAGAACGTCTCTGGCACACAGGCAGCTCCTGGGAGGGAGAACGGGATAATGTTTTCGCTCGGGGAATGAGTAACGCTGCAGTCACTCTCTGCGTTATTCTGTGATGTGATTCAGCAGATTTACAAAACAAATGACAGAGCTTTCTCCTACTTGTCACTTTACAAAACAACAATATAACCCAATGCTGCGTTTACAGGGGTTCTGTGGAGGGTTTAACAACAAACAAAAACTGACACTTACCCGGGGCTTATATCAGCCCCACTGGCGAACTGAGGGGGCTATTCCGGGTGTCTGGAACCTCCCCCCTGCACTGAGCTGTGTATTCAGCCAGGGAAGCCCGCATAATATAAACAGCCTCATTCTCCCTCACTTCTTACTTCTGGTGCTTCCCTCCAGCTAATACAATGAGAGAAGCAGCCCAGCTTCCCTCACAAGAAGATGCAGCCTGCAGTGAGAGAATGTTGATTATGGAGTCCTGGACTCTCCACAGCACAGAAGTGAAATTAGAGTCCTGGACTCTCCACAGCACAGAAGTGAAATTAGAGTGCAGGCAAGCTGGTAAATATGCACAGCATGATGCAGAGCTTGCCTGGACTCAGGGTCCGTGGGCAAACATCTGTCTGGTCTCTCCCCATTGTTATAAGGACTGCATGTGTGGGTAAGGTGTTTAACAAGCTGAAAAGTTTTTGACAGTTCCTAGACTCCAGGAGGGCTTCTTTCTGACTTGTGTGAGAGACTGACAGGGACAGGAGTCCGATTACAGGCAAGTAGCCTGTCTGATGTGGGACTGCAATACAGATAAGTTCTCTGCTCCATCTTAGGCTATTCTCAATTTCTCCACTCCTCTCTCTGGGCTAGTGCACGCCAAAATGACAATAGCAATCGCTAGCAATTTGTGAGTGTGATTTTGTGAAGTGATTTTCAGAGCGATTTTTGAATGAATTGCTCAAAAACATGCTACATGCAGTATACCTGCGATTTTGAAAAAAATCACAACGCTGCTGTGGGAACACCCACATAGGGTAACATTAGTCAAGCGCTTTTCAAATCACTGTTGATTTGAAAAACGCTCAGAAGCACTCTTGGTGTGCACCAGCCTCCTTCATTCACCTTTGTTTCCCTCTTCCCCTAGAGCTGGCTGTGTGTTCTTGTCTTACAGGAAAGCTAAATAAAAGTGCAATCCTGGTGAGGCAAAATATTATTATTTAGTATTTATATAGCGCCGCCATCTTCCGCAGATGCAAATATCCCTGCATCATATGGGTATCGCTTGCGCTATGTGACACTATGTAGCATATTCCACTGAATTGTCCAAACTAAGTCTATTTCCCGTTCCTCTCTTGGGGAGTTGTTCCAGCGCTGTACCCCGTTCACATTTGCTGCTACCAGAAGCCCTCAGAAACACTAGTGTCCTTGAGTACTTCCAAAGATAGGCAGCTCCGTAATACGCCAGCGCACTTTTGTGCATGGGCAGTATGGAGCCACCTGTATTCGGAAGCACTCGGGACATACGTGCTTCTGGACCTTTCAGGAACCCCCCCCCCCCCCTTTAAAAATCCTGCGTTTGCCCCTGAGCCCCCTGCAAATGTCACGTCTTGCGCCGTCCTCCTCCTCCGAATACAATATATATTTTTTAGCCTTTAGGGTAGGTGCACACTTTGCAGAAACGCAAGCATTCCTTAAAAAAACGTCACTTGCAATTTACAGTATGTGTTTTTCAAACACTAATTCTGTTACATAATTTTCAAAAGTTCTGGTAAACCGCACCTAATAAAAGTCAATGGTGACGTAGAAGTAATGCGTTTTAGTTGCATTTTTTTAATGCGTTTTTTTTGGTTTGCTAATGATGATGCATCTCTGCTTCCTCTTCCTTGTTGATTTTCATATTAAAAAAAAAAAAAAAAAGCATACAAAACGCAATTGCGGTTCCAATTAGCAAAACGCAAATGCACATAATTGCACCAAAATGCACGTATAGCGTTTTAGATGCGTTTGAAAATGCATTAAAGAAACGCACGTAACATAAAACACCACCTTTCCAGTTATGTGTGCACCTAGCCATAGGCATATTGCTATTTGCATAACATTTGCACGTAATCTTTATTTGCACCTTATTGACCATTTTTACACGCTATCAACACCCTGTTGTCAGAAATTGTCGTGCTCCAGTGAAAGCGTCACTTTCCTTCTGCCTTCCAAAAGTAGTGCCCACCGTAAGGCAGAGGTCACATGACTCCTCTGGCACTGTGGCGACTCTCTTCCTAGTAACACCATGATGTCAGTGAGCTCTGTCCGTCAGCCGTCGAGTTCCCTTTTATAAAGCACAGCTGGTACAATGACGGAATTCTCCAGAACGCTCTGCTGGTATTTCCATCCAAAACCGTATTGTCCGGGTTACCACGACGACCGTTTCGCAATACCCAGTGCCATTGTACGGGCTCTTTCATGCCTTCTGCCCGATTTCTCTCCTCCCCCCACTCTCTCACCCCCAGGCCACAAAACACTTGTTCCCTGCAAGAGTTTCACTGACATCTGCAGAGCGTCATTTTGTCTTACACAATCGGAGGACGGTCATCCCTTTGTGCAGAACTATGTTGGCTGCAGCCCGGCTTGGCACAGACAGATGCCACAGCAGACAGTAGCCGGGCCCCACTCAGCGGATGCCAAGTGCCCAACCCAGCCAGCCGTGGGCAAGAACACACACACAGCTACTGTGCAGCGCGGGAGAAGCCCATATCCCAGGGTCGCGGCTGAAAAACTTGTTGTGGGTAAACATGCCAAGCATCAATAGCTTTGCCCCGGCCCTGCAAGAATCAGTCACCCAACCAGTGCCAAGTACTGTGAGCTCAGACGGCTCATTCTTAAAGGACCACTATTGCGAAAAAAAAGTGTAAAATTGAACACACAAAAATAAAAAACACATACCATTAAGAAGTTTTCTGCTTCCAGAGTAAAATGAGCCATGAATCACTTTTCTCCTACTTTGCTGTCAGTTCCAGTAGGTAGTAGAAATCTGAGAGAGCCAACAGGTTTTGGACCAGCTCATCTCATGGGGCATTCTCAACTTTATCTTTATAAAAGACACTGGTCTCAATTCACTAAGCTTAACTCCTGTCTTTATTAACTCTTCTGAGCTGTTTTACAGTTATCACCATGGTGATATAATTGTGATAACTGTATAACAGCTCTGAAGAGTTATTAAAGACAGGAGTTAAGTTTAGTGAATTGAGGCCACTGCCTGCAAAGGATTTATACAATAAGTTGGCCAGCCTCCCTGCATACTGCACACTTTTTTGGCAGTTGGATGGAACAAGTGCCATTCACTAAGTGCTTTTGAAAATAAATAAAATCACTGAGAATTCCCCATGAGGAGATGAGCTGGTCTAAAACCTGTCAGTTCTGTGAGATTTTTACATTTTTTGTGACAGCAACATGTGAGAAAAGTAATTTATAGCACAGGCCGTGCCTGCATGAGACGCCGTCTCCTCCCGCGGGCCCCCCCTTCTTCCTTCGCTACCCTAGCGAGGACTTATACTGCACCATCCACCGGGCAGCATACTGGGACTTGATCTACACCATTGCAGCTTTGCACACTCTGGCTGTCAGCCACTTTGCCAGCGACTGTGGACACTGCCAGCTGCTACGCCTGGAGCACAGTTACTCAGCATGACTCTTGGACCGCCATCAGCTACCACAGGTGGATTCCTCAAGCTTCAGAACGTCTGCTGACTACAGAGTGGTGAGACACTGTGGAACTGTATACTTAGACAGTCAATATGATGATGCTGTGTATGGCTATGATGGATAGGCCCAGCTATATCCCTGGATACTAACCTGTTGCTCACTTGCTGCTTTGCTACATCCATTGGTTGCCCACAGACGGCTTTATCCTGGACTGCCATGCTTTTCCTAGATTGTGAGGTCACTTTGTCATCCTGGCCTGGCGGATCGCTCAAAATCAGTCTCATCACCCCAACGACAGTCTGTACACAAGCCCGATTTCGCGTGCGGACGACTGACCGACGGGACGTTCAAACACCCGTCGTTCGCAAAAATCCGCCGTGTGTATGGGCCTTAAGTCTGGCCAGTGGTGTGTCTGCATGAGGAGGCGGCAATCTCATGGGTTATTAAAGTTGTAAGATAGTTATATGCACATTTTTCAATAACATTTATACTTTCATGAACATATGTGAGAGTTTCTCCCTTGTTTTTTCTAGCATTGACTGGAAACACCTGTAGAAAGGAGTTCATTCTCCAATATTCTGTGCACAATAATTTATAGCACATTTTACTCTGGGAGAAATGCACTTCTCATTTGTATGTTTACATGTACTTTACATTTCACGATTTTCACGATAGTCGTCCTTTAACCACTTCACGTTCTAGAGATTTTACCCCTTATGCCTCTTTCACAGTGCGACGTTGAAGTCGCACGTTAGAAAAATGTTTCAATGCAGACTAACGCACAGCAATACTAAGTCTGTGCGACACTCACAGTGCACACGTTGCGTTTATGTGTAACGTGTAGCGTTATTAGAAAGTGCTGCATGCTGTGCGTTTAGCAATGAATCTGCTGCGTTATTTGTGTTGCATATGCTCAGTAATGCACAGTAAAAATACATGTAAAGAGCGCCAATAAGGTCGCACCACGTGTACATCGTAACACTTACAGAGAAACTCCGACCAAGAATTGAACTTTATCCCAATCAGTAGCTGATACCCCCTTTTACATGAGAAATCTATTCCTTTTCACAAACAGACCATCAGAGGGCGCTGTATGGCTGATATTGTGGTGAAACCCCTGCCACACAGAAATTCTGAATACGTACTCTTGGCAGTTTCCCGTCTGTGAACCCTGTTGCATTGTGGGAAATAGCTGTTTAGGGCTGTTTCCAACTGCCAAAAAAGCAAGCAGCAGCTACATCACCTGCCAGCAGTAAAAATGTCACCATGTAATAAATGTCAGAATGTAAATCAGGGATTTAAAATATTTTACAATGGGCAAACACTGACTAAATCATTTAAACATAATTATTGTAAAAATGAAGCACTTTTTTTATTATATTATTTTCACTTAACGCAGTGTTAAAGAACACACAATAACGTCCAAGTTAAGTCTATATGCGTTGCGTTAGGGCCGCGTTATGCGACCTAAACGTCGCACTGAAATGCAAACATCCTATTGTGAAAGAGGCCTTAAAGAATCCTAACAATTTTGGCATATCAGCTGTGTCAATTTTAATGCAAAAAAAAGTTATTACCTATGCCATTAAAGTGATACACATGTAATTTTTATATGTATCTTTCAGGTCATTCTAGGCTTCCTTTGGGTACCGGTAATAATTTTTTCCCAAGTATTATTTAATTATACAGGCAATTTTTTGATGACAATTAGGCGTAAACACAAAAATTACACTTTTTTCCCATGTTTTTGGTGGGGGCTAGCAACCACCAGACCCCTTTACTCTCTCCAGGCCCTAGGTAACTGCCTCGAGTGGCTTTGTGGATGATCCGGCTCTGGCTGTAGGTCTTCTGGTACATTAGAGAGATTGCCTGGCAGAGATCTCGTTTGAAATGCGCTCACTTCCTTTTGTCATCAAAGATTTACAAGCTATTACAAAGCTAAGAAGATTAGAGGAAAACTCCAGTTTAAATTAGCTGCGGGTCGGGCTAAGTGCGGCAATTCAGGCGGAATCTCCTTCTGCGCATTAATAAGGTGATTAGTATGCAACATATTTTGTCACGGGCTAATTATTGAAAGAAAAAGAAACTCCTGGAGAAAATACAACCTTTCTGAATGAGGAGGCGGAGAGGCGTGACCACATGCAGATGACCGCGGTGACCACAGATAAAGGGAGAGTTGAGACGGTGGCTGGGAGGGATTTGTGTCGGCACAATCTGACAAGTGGGAATCAGACTAATAACCCTCAGACTGACATAAGGAGGATTTTCTAGGAAAGGCTGAACACAGACAGGCTGATGTCTCTCCGAGATACACCCAACAAACTCAGTCAACAGACACAGCAAAAGTGCCCATGCATCTACCGATTTGGCTGCCGATCGACCGAATGATTCGATAACTATCAAATCGGTTGAAAATCAGCCCCCACCAAAAGCATGCGCAATCAACATCGAATGCTACTGGTTTGGGGCCGAAATTGGTTGCATGTATCAATCGGACATGCCGCAAGATGTCGGGCTGCAATGCTTTAACAGGTGCGCGGTGGTAACCGCGTGCAATACTGAAATAACACACGCAACGGAAACCCCCGGCCGCTGTCCCCTCTAGTGAAAACTGTGTAGTTAGGGCCTGTACTCACTGCTGCGGTTGCGCTGTGTAAGAAAAATAAAATCGCATTTTTTAATCGCAAGGTCTTTTGAAAAAAATCAGGAAAATTGTGATGACCGGTACACACTGGTGCAATGTGAATTTCCTATGTTCATGAAGGCTTTGCGATTAAAAATCGCAAGCGCAGCGTGTACAAGTCCTTATACTTTACCTGCCGCTGTCTCCGCACTCCTAGATTTGCGCCCAACGATATAACATTGCCGCCGCATTACGTGGTGGCATGTGCGACGTGTTATAATGCACATCACCAACGTCTACATGAGGCGCAAATACTGAAAGGAGTGTAGAGACAGCAGCGGATGGCTTCAGATTTGATCAGAGAGAGATCCATCTTGATCAGCACATACATCTGCCCAACATGCATCTAATCAAGCCCCAGAGATTTCCCAGCGCGTCCATTCCAGCCTTTTGACAGATTTAGCCGGAAATCTACAAAAAAAAAAAATTTGATCACGTGCAGCACGGATATCTGCCAGATTCGATCATTAGTTGGAATAACATTGATGCTGAAAATCGAGTAATGTATGGAGTCCTTAAATGCAGGGGCGTAACTAGAAATCACTGGGCCCCACTGTGAACCTTTGGATGGGGCCCCTCCCCCCTTGCTTACTGCACAGGTAAACTGAGAACCAATGTTATTCAATTGGCTAGTGTACACTTATATGTGTTTTCCCCATGCAGATAAAACAGACAGCAGTGAAGCACTGCATGCATTTTTCTCTATCAATTGCATTAGCTTCTGTGATAAAAAGTGCATGTTATCACATATACAGACACACATGGCGTGCAACAACGCATACAGAAAACTGACAGACGAGTGTGCTCCCAGCCTCAGCTTATTACACTCACTCTGTCCATCTCTGATAGAGCAGAACTGGCTCTGCAGACTTTTCCAGAATCACTACAGTACACAGCATTTGGGGAGGGGTAGAGAGGCTAGGGGTAAAATAGCACTGTACACTATACCCTGCTGAACACTGCATAGGGACTGTCTACAAGTTTTTGTCTGCAAAACTATACTGGTTGAACTCGATGGACATATGTCTTTTTTCAACCAAAATAACTATGTAAAAAACTTAGTATGATTCCTTATCAGTGGATGAGCAGATGCAGTCATTAGAACAATTGTGCAGAGAGCAGAAAGTTTTTTTTCTCTCTGCCCTTACTTGTCAGTCTCACAGGACAGGGAAAAGAAACTTCGCTGCCCACAGCTTCTGGGCCCCCCTGCAGATGCATCACATGCAGGGTTTATTGTTACGCCCTTGCCTAACAGTTTTTTTTTTGTTGTGTCCAGTATCACTTTAAGCAGACATTTTTATAGGGATTTGTTTAACGGATTCCATACCTCATATATAAAAGAAACGGAATCGCCTGTCTTGTGGCACTACAGCCTCGCATTACGTGATAAACAGAACCGTGACCTCCTTATCACTCACGTCACGAAAAACAAACCTCATCTGATACAATCGCAGTACATAAGAGCACGCCAGCGTCCTGATCACAGCGGCTTTCTGTCCCCAGACTAATCTCCGCGTTAATCCAGAAATATTACAGCGTAAAGAGGCAGAGGGTTATCTCTTCCCATTATCAGGCTTTAGGTGGGGGAAGTCTACGGGAATTGATGAAAACTGCAACTAGGAGAAGGTTACCAACTGGAACTGAAACTGTAACCAAGGATTGAACTTTATCCTAATCAGATACCTCCTTTCCCATGAGAAATCGTTACCTTTTCTCGATTAGATTATCAGGGGCATCTGTATGGCTGGTATTGTGGTGAAACCCCTCCCACTGTGTGAGGTCATGACCATGGGCCTGATAGTATTCTGTCTGTGAACCTTGTTGCATTGTGGAAAATAGCGGTTTCCAACTGCCAAGCAACCAGTATCTCCCTCTGCATGTATATCAAGCAAGCTTTTATCCTATCACATTGTTAGGGGGTGGGGTTATAGATAATGGCAGTTGGTGCCGTCTAGTTTTTTCCTTGTCTGCCAGTAGTAAAGATGCTGTCCTGCAAGCTCACTGTGGATCAAACAACATGAACAAATTACATGGCAAATATCAATCATTTCTTGTTCTCTCTTCTGTTTAACTTCTCAGTTTGAAATGTATTGATTTATTTTCCCCCTTTTCGCTAAAGTTCCTCTTTAACCACTTAACTAGCGCCTAACACCGATAGGCGTCAGAAAGGTCGCAAGTGGTGTTTCCATGGAAACGGCCACTCATTCGAGCGGCCGCTCCATGTCAGATCACGGAGGGTGTCTTCGTGAACAGCCTGCGAGCCTCCGATCGCGGCTCGCAGGCTAAATGTAAACACGCGGGGAAGAAATCCCCGGTGTTTACATCATACGGCATTGCTGTCGCAGCAGCGCCGTAAAGGAGATCGGCGATCCCCGGCCTCTGATTGGCCGGGGGTCGCCGCCGTCTGATAGGCTGATGCTACGTACACACATGCGACAACGATCGTTCGTTGAGAACGACGAACGAACTTTTAATTGATGAAAGAACGACCTAAGTAAAGTTAGTTTTAAAAGGTTTGTAACGATCTGATCGTTAGAACGAACGTTACACCACGTAAAGCAACTATTGCGCCTGCGCATAAAATGAGAAGTTTCACGGAGAAATTGTGAAATGCGCATGTCAAGCCTAGTACGAACGACCCTTTCCAACGATGTACTACTTTTGCAAACGATCATCGTTGGTTAAAATCCGCCGAGACAGAACTTTCTTTTGTAGCGATTTGGCTCGTTCGTCGTTTGCCTTAATAGTCGGTGGTTTGTTTTTTGTAACGATCGTCGTTGGTAAAGATCGGGGAACGATCGTTACAAACGACTATAGTCGCATGTGTGTACGCACCTTAAAGCCTATTAGAGGCGGTACAGGATGGATCGCCGTCCTGTGCCGCCCACTGTAAGCAGGAGAGGGAGGGAAGGAAAGGGAGGGGGGGAATAGCGCTGCGGAGGGGGGCTTTGAGGAGCCCCCCCCACCCCCGCTCGGCCACAATCACGATCTGTGCTGCGGGCTGGAGAGCCCACGCATCACGGATCATACAAAAATCCCCTGGTCCTTAAAGCGGAATATAACCCTGCATTTCAACTTTGCTCTAAAACATTATTTCCAGCATATTATATGCAACCAGCATTTTTTTTTTTACTAGACCAGCATTGGAAGGGTTAAACACAGAGGTTTAAAGTTCCTTGGAGAGATATGCAGAAGTTCAGATTGTTACATTCTATTTAGTTATATGTATCTATTGAGAAATGTTACACACTCTTTGGCTGTCCTCCAACTCCTTCTCAGTGAGAGAGAGTGGGTCACATTCAACACTTATGCTGCATACACACTTGAGATAAAAAAGTCTTTGGAAAATGAAAGATCACAGACCAATTATACCCCCTTCCATGTAGTATGAGAGCCATACCTAACAGTCTATTCTATGGAGCTGCACTCCCCATCAGATAAAATCTTTGCAAGATGCTGCACACAAAGATGCCCGTACACATTCAAAAGATCATTATCTGCAAAAGATCTCTTCCTGCAATAGATCCATTCCTGCAAAATGCATTCATAGTCTATGAGATCTGCAGATCCTCATACACACCTTGTTTAACAGACTTCATCTGCATATCTGGCAATCATCTGCAGATCTGAAAATCCATCCTGGTGGATCTGATCTGCAGATAATCTGCAGATGATTGCCTGTTAAACAAGGTGTGTATGATGATCTGCAGATCTCAGACTATGAATGCATTTTGCAGGAATGGATCTATTGCAGGAAGAGATCTTTTGCAGATACTGATCTTTTGTGTCTGTACAGCATCTGTGTGTGCAGCATCTTGCAAAGATTTTATCTGATGAGGAGTTCAGCTCAATAGAATAGACTGTGTAGAGTATGGCTCTTAAGCCCCATCTACACCATGGGACATTGAAGCGATCCAGCGGCTCAATTAGCCTCCGGATCTCCTCTTCCGCGTGCCCGCCGCGTCCCCGCTCGCCGCATTCGATTCCTCGCTCGTGCCCGCTCGTCCCCGCTTATCTCCCGCACGATTCCCTGCCATTGTCCCCTCGCGGGGATCGAGCTGGGAATCGGCGGTGCGAAGATCCGTCCTGCCGGATCTTATCAATCGAGCCACATCAGCGGCTCGATTGATAAGGAGCATCGCGGCCGCATCTACGCGTGTAGATGCGGCTTTATACTACATGGAATGGGGTATAAATGGTCTGTGATCTTGCTTTTTCCAAAGACTTTTATCTCAAGTGTGTATGCAGCATTAGATACATTTATGTAAACAAAATGTATCTGTCAGCTTCAGATGCGTCTGCAGAAATCTCCAGGAATTTTAAAGCTGTGTAACCCTTCCAATGCTGGTCTAGTAAAAAAAAAAAATGCTGGTTGCATATAATATACTGTAAATAATGTTTTAGAGCAAAGCTGAAATGCAGGGTTATATTCCGCTTTAAGTGGTTAAAGAAGATAAGCAAAGTGAACGCAAAAACAGCATTTAAAGTCAATGGGAAGCCGAAAAACAAACAAACAGATACTTACCTAAGGAGAGGGAAGGCTCTGGGTCCTATACAGTCTTCCTGGTCCTCTCACGGTCCCCGTCCCAGCGTTGGCTCTCCTGGTAGCAGTCTGACTGATGGGTTGGAGACTGCTCTCTTCTGCTTTGGGTGGGCTTCAGAAGTCTTCGGAAGCACTTGTGCTCGGGAAGACAGGTCTCTCCATATGACTTACTCTCTCGTGCACTCGCACATGCGCAGTACAAAGCCGCCGGTCTTCTGACGCAATCAGGCTTCCCAAGGAAACACAAAGGTTTCCCTAGATCTGTACAGGTGCAGAGGAAGGTCAATGCGATGCCAAGCTTGAGTTGGTGCAAGTTTTATGCAAGTATACTAAGCCTAGAAATAGGTCAATGGAAAACAAAAGCTGCTGCATTCGATTGGTCCGTTTCCAAGCTGCATACATTTGCATGAACTTAGAATGATTGTCCTCTCATTGACTATCAGAGCAAAGGTATGCCACTTGCCTCACATCTCCATTTTGAAAATGAGCGTTACGTAGCTGCGGTGACAGTCTATACTGCGTGTCCAGTAGGACTGCATGATATATATTGTTTTAAAATAGATATTGCGATTTGCGGCAAGACGTTTTACTAATTGTCAATGCGGCGATTTTTTCATGCGTACTATTTTCTGCAGTGCGGCGGGCTTTTTAGGTGTACTATTTTAAGAATTCCATGCGTATAATTATTATTGTTGGCTGTGCGGCGCGCTTTCTCCTTCCGGCCTGAGCGGTAGCGAGTAGTGTAATGCACGTTGCTTGTGGAGGAGTAGGATATGCACATCAGGCACTCCTCTTCTGCACCTAAAGAGAAAATGTAACTCAGGACTGAACTTCATCCCAATCAGTAGCTGATACCCCCTTTCCCACAAGAAATATTTACCTTTTCTCACATGGATCATCAGGGGGCGCTTTATGGCTGATATTGTGGTGAAACCCCTCCCACAGTGCGATGTCAGGACCATGGTTCTGACATCACACTGTGGGAGTCTTGTTGCATTGTGGGATAGAACAGCTGTTTCCAACTGCCAAAAAAGCAAGCAGCGACTACTTTCACTGACATCACCTGCCAGCAGTAAAAATGTCAATATGTGATAAATGTCAGAATGTAGATCAGGGAGACGAAAATTTCTACAATGGGCAAACACTGACTAAGGGCCCTTTTCCACTGTGCACATTTGCGATGCCATTTATAAATCGCTAGGGTTTGCTAAATAACAGGAATCGTGGCAGGTATTTTCCACTACCGCAATTAGATTTTTACTAAAACGCAATCGCGCCTCAGAGCGATTTTTACTGCAATTTTGCTATGCAGTGCATTGCATAGCAAAATCGTGATCGCAATTGCAGAAAAAAATATTAGGACTTGCAAAATCGCAATCGCTAGCATTTAACGCAATCGCTAGCGTTTAGCACAAGCGCTAGCGATTGCTAGTGGAAAAGGGCCCTAAATTTATACATAATTATTGTAAAAATTAAGCACTTTCGTTCATTATGTTATTTTCACTGGAGTTCCACTTTAAACCTGGTCTCCTGTGGTCACACGGTGTATTGTACATTTTCTTACTACCCAGGATCTGTTATCTCTCCACTATCCTGTCGAGCAAACAACTTGGACCACCACCACTGCCCAGTAAGTGGCCACTGTCCAGGATCTGCTGCGGTACTCGGCTTTGCATTTATTAACAGCTATTTGTTTAGATAAATTCACAATGCAGTAAAATTTACAAACATGACAGAAAATGACATACTATCAGTTTGAGAGTATGATGTCATTTTCTGTCAATGCATGTTTGTAAACATTACTGTACATTGTGAATTTAGTGGTGCTAAAGCTTGATTTGAAGAAAATCGTGAAAAGGAAAAAAAAATTAAAAAAAATAGCAATTTGTGACTGAATTTTTTTTTTTTTTTTCACAATTCAATTTTTTTCTGTTTAGATTACAGAAACATGAAATTGTACCCGTGCTTAGGAATGCCATTATCACAGAATATAGAGAATCTGATAAAATACATTTATAGGTTCTCCGGGTGATAAAACCGGTCTGCCGAGTTGATCAGAGCTCTGTGACTTGGATGTTTCGTGACCATTTCACCATGAAGAAATAAAATTGGCAACAGTAGCGGCGTCCCCGGCCTTGTGTGAGTACAGGGCGCACGGAACCTTGTTTTAGAGATAAGATGCAGATAAAGGAATCACGCAGAAGGCAGCTGGACCATGACTAAGCCTTGGCCAAGGGCAGATAGAGGATTTTTGTGTGTAAATAAATCTAAATTTCCTCATGGAAGGAGAGGCAGGTTCAAAACGGCTCAGAGGAAGAAGGCTGGAGATTGGTCCAGGGCAGGGAAAATACTCACTTGTGCCGAATGTCCTAATCCAGCCACTTACTGGAGATAACTCTGAGAAGAAGAAAATGTGGGAATCCACAGGTAGATGCGGGGGGGGGGGGGGGGGGGGGTCGCTTCACTACATCATGCTATAGTTAATGGACTTATAGTCCTGCAGGCTATCTTCTTGTGCAATCATTCAAGTCTTTCTTTCAATCAGCACCTACCAGTGTCCCTGCACTGCCATGCCTCCTCCTTCCAGCTTGCACCTATCAGTGTCCCTGTGCTGCCATGCCTCCTCCTCCCAGCATGCACCTCTCAGTGTCCTGTGCTGCCATGCCTCCTCCTTCCAGCCTGCACCTATCAGTATCCTGTACTGCCATGCCTCCTCCTCCCAGCTTGCACCTATCAGTGTCCTGTGCTGCCATGCCTCCTCCTCCCAGCCTGCACCTATCAGTGTCCCTGTGCTGCCATGCCTCCTCCTCCCAGCCTGCATCTATCAGTGTCCCTGTGCTGCCATGCCTCCTCCTCCCAGCATGCACCTCTCAGTGTCCTGTGCTACCATGCCTCCTCCTCCCAGCCTGCACCTCTCAGTGTCCTATGCTGCCATGCCTCCTCCTCCCAGCTTGCACCTATCAGTGTCCTGTGCTGCCATATCTCCTCCTTCCAGCCTGCACCTATCAGTGTTCCTGTGCTGCCATGCCTCCTCCATCCTGCCTGCACCTATCAGTGTCCTGTGCTGCCATGCCTCCTCCTCCCAGCTTGCACCTATCAGTGTCCCTGTGCTGCCATGCCTCCTCCTCCCAGCCTGCACCTATCAGTGTCCCTGTGTTGCAATGTCTCCTCCTCCTCCTAGCCTGCACCTATCAGTGTCCTGTGCTGCCATATCTCCTCCTTCCAGCCTGCATCTATCAGTGTCCCTGTACTGCCATGTCTCCTCCTCCCAGCATGCACCTCTCAGTAGCCTGTAGTGCCACTTCTCCTCCTCCCAGAATACACCTATCAGTGTTATCCAGGGTATCAGTGTCCTGTGCTGCAATGCCCCCTCCTTCCAGCCTGCACCTATCAGTGTCCCTGTGCTGCCATGCCTCCTCCTCCCAGCTTGCACCTATCAGTGTCCTGTGCTGCCATGCCTCTTCCGCCCAGCCTGCACCTATCAGTGTCCCTGTGCTGCCATGCTCCTCCTCCTGGCCTGCACCTATCAGTGTCCTGTGCTGCCATGCCTCCTCCTTCCTGCACCTATCAGTGTCCTGTGCTGCCATGCCTCCTCCTTCCTGCACCTATCAGTGTCCGTGCGCTGCCATGCCTCCTCCTCCCAGCCTGCACCTATCAGTGTCCCTGCACTGCCATGCCTCCTCCTTCCAGCCTGCACCTATCAGTGTCCTGTGCTGCCATGCCGCCTCCTCCCAGCATGCACCTCTCAGTAGTCTGTGCTGCCACTTCTCCTCCTCCCAGCATACACCTATCAGTGTTATCCAGGGTAACACTGACCAGAAAAATCAGTGGGACAGCCAGGCAACTGTTTTCGTTTAAAAGGAAATAAATATGGCAGCTTCCATATATCACTCACCTCAGGTTCTTTTTAAGCTTCAAAGATAGCTGCATCTTTACGTGTTAGTGGTTTAATGCGTACATTTTTACTCATTGAACCACCGACGTGTAAAAATGTGGTAAAGTTCCTACACCAGCAGGAATGCGTAAAAATGTACGCAATGCGGCCAGCCGACCCAGAGGACGGCAAAAGCAAAACTAGCTGGCGGCGGGGGACTGGAGCAGCAGTGAGTGACTACGAGGGCACAGGATGGCTGCATGGGGCTAGTAGAAGACCCAGGTAAGTGAAACTTTTTTTTGCCTGATAATTCCTTTAAAGAGACTCTGTAACATGAAAAACCTCCCCTGGGGGGTACTCACCTCGGGTGGGGGAAGCCTCCGGATCCTAATGAGGCTTCCCACACCGTCCTCTGTCCCACGGGGGTCTTGCTGCAGCCCTCCGAACAGCCGGCGACAGGCTCAACTGTGACTTCAATATTTACCTTTGCTGGCTCCAGCGGGGGAGCTGTGGCTGCTTTCGGCACGGAAATAGACGGAAATATCCGATCTCCGTCGGGTCCGCTCTACTGCGCAGGCGCCGGAAACTTGCGCCTGCGCAGTAAAGCAGACCCGCCGGCGATCGGGTATTTCCGCCTACTTCGGAGCCGACAGCCGTCAGAGCGCCTGCGCAGGAGCCGGGAAGGTAAATATTGACGTCACCGCTGCACGGAGGGCTGCAGCGAGACCCCTGAGGGATGGAGGACGGTGTGGGAAGCCTCATTAGGATCCGGAGGCTTCCCCCACCCGAGGTGAGTACCCCCCAGGGGACGTTTTGTCGTTACAGTTCCTCTTTAAGCAGATCTGTTCTCTGTTTGGCCATTTGATAACAAAATTCAGAATTCCTTTTAAAAAAGGAGGGGGATTTGGGTTCTTAGAAACATTTAAATCAACATCTAATCAGTTCTGTTCCAGAATAAGTTCTGAAGAACTAAAAGGTGGGTTTGCTGCACTCCCACCCACATTGCTGAGCAGAGCCAGGAGTGTAGGAGGTACCAAACTGCACAGTATGTCAGTAATTTCTATTTCTCATACATCCTACTTCCAAAGTATAGTCCATGGTGGGGAATGCATAAGGTCTCTATAGTGTCTCTGGGGTCTTATCTTACAGGGGGCGTCTGTGTTCAGGACCACCTGTCCTGATGTAGCTGCTGCTTCAGGATTTCAGAATCTTCCAGCAGTGAAGAGGTTTAATTATCACCAAGATCTTTCACAACATAAATTAGTCATTGCATGCAAGAGATACAGAAATTCTTCCAGCTCGCCTCCCTCTCCTGCAATGTGGGATTACTGTGAGCAGGCCCTGCTCCCCTACAATGCGGGATCACTGAGCAGGCCCTGCTCGCCTCCCTCTCCTGCAATGCGGGATCACGGTGAGCAGGCCCAGCTCGCCTCCCTCTCCTGCAATGCGGGATTACTGTGAGCAGGCCCTGCTCCCCTACAATGCGGGATCACTGAGCAGGCCCTGCTCGCCTACCTCTCCTGCAATGCGGGATCACGGTGAGCAGGCCCAGCTCGCCTACCTCTCCTGCATTGCAAGATCACGGTGAGCAGGCTCCGCTCCCCAACCTCTCTCCTGCAATGCGAGATCACTGTGAACAGGCCCAACACTAACGTGGTCATCACACAAAGTCCAACACTAAAGCGGCCGTCACCCAAAGCTCAACACTAAAGCGGCCGTCACCCAAAGCCCAACACTAAAGCGGCCGTCACCCAAAGCCCAACACTATAGCGGCCGTCACCCAAAGCCCAACACTATAGCGGCCGTCACCCAAAGCCCAACACTAAAGCGGCCGTCACCCAAAGCCCAACACTAAAGCGGCCGTCACCCAAAGCCCAACACTAAAGCGGCCGTCACCCAAAGCCCAACACTAAAGCGGCCGTCACCCAAAGCCCAACACTAAAGCGGCCGTCACCCAAAGCCCAACACTAAAGCGGCCGTCACCCAAAGCCCAACACTAAAGCGGCCGTCACCCAAAGCCCAACACTAAAGCGGCCGTCACCCAAAGCCCAACACTAAAGCGGCCGTCACCCAAAGCCCAACACTAAAGCGGCTGTCACCTAAAGCCCAACACTAAAGCGGCTGTCACCCAAAGCTCAACACTATAACGGCCCTCACCCAATGCCCAACACTAAAGCGGCCCTCACCCAATGCCCAACACTAAAGCGGCCCTCACCAAATGCCCAACACTAAAGCGGCCCTCACCCAATGCCCAACACTAAAGTGGCCCTCACCCAATGCCCAACACTAAAGTGGCCCTCACCCAATGCCCAACACTAAAGCGGCCCTCACCCAATGCCCAACACTAAAGTGGCCCTCACCCAATGCCCAACACTAAAGTGGCCCTCACCCAATGCCCAACACTAAAGTGGCCCTCACCCAATGCCCAACACTAAAGTGGCCCTCACCCAATGCCCAACACTAAAGTGGCCCTCACCCAATGCCCAACACTAAAGTGGCCCTCACCCAATGCCCAACACTAAAGCGGCCCTCACCCAATGCCCAACACTAAAGCGGCCGTCGTGATCGATCCAAAAATTGTATTGATTTCATTAATGTGATTGGAGATTTTTGGCCCCAAACATTCATTTCTAATCGTTCATACGAAAAATGGTTCATAAACGATCATTCGGGAAATTGTATCATTAGTGGCCACCTTCATGCTAACATAACCCTCACCCAATTCCAGTGGCATAACTATAACTCATGCCCCGCCCCCCCAATGTATACACCCCTTCCCCTGCTTCCCCTTGGTGTCCTTCACAGCCTTGGGGCCCATCTCACAAGGGCCATAAAACAAGTGTGGCCATCAGGATCTTCACACCCATAACAGGTGTAGCCACAAAAACACCTGATCTGGAGGATGGTCCTCTGTATCAGAGGAAGAGAAGGTTAGTAGTTACACATCTGCCCAAAGCCTAAAACAAACCGGACCCTCAGGTGCAGAAAAGTCGTACCCTGGGCTGAAGAGAAGCATACAGTACAATGAAAGTATGCTTCACTGGAACTAGAAACACTCAAATGGTCCAGTAAACCCGCATCACACTTTGTGTTACTCCAACAGGCCCAGCCACACCGCACGCCATGTGGACATACTATAGAAAACTAATTGCGTCGTGTTGGGATGCGAAGAGGTTGTCCAATTCGACGGAATGCCACAGATTCATTGTGAAAGGACCCTGAGGCCAGAAACCCACTAGGAGCGATTTCTAAGCGCTAATGACTTGAAAAAGCTCTTGCTAATGCAATGCTATGGGGGATTTTTATAAAATCACATCGCTCAAGTGGGATCACACCCATAGCATTACATTAGCAAGAGGTTTTCAAATCACAAATCGCTCCTAGTGGGTTTCTGGCCTAAAGTGGAGCCCACCTCTCAGACAAAGCCAGGAAAAAACAAGACAAACATCTTCCTAATGGCTCATACACATGGAGTACGTCTGTCGCCGCAACCACGTGGCACGCGCGTGTTGCGGCGACAGGTCGCCCGTGTGTATGATGCGCGCGCCCGAACAGTCGCCCGTCGGAGCTGTCGCCAGGCGATTGACATGTTCAATCGCCGGCTACAGCTGTCGCAACAACTTCGCCAGAACTGTTGCTAGTCCCGCGTGTGTATGCGGGTTAGCGACAGGAGACCTACGCGAGTGAATGGAGCATCCGGCCGGGGGATGCTCCATTCACAAACAGCTTCGCCCGCGTCTCTGCCTTTCTGGCGAGACGTGTGGACAGCTGTCGCCGGCAGGGAGCTGTCGCTCCCTGTTCGCGTGCACGCATGCAACGGGGGACAATTGTCCCCTGTGTGTATGTAGCTTAAGTGGTGGACAACACGATGTGAAGCAATTGGGAGACACGCCATGTCGGGAACAGGTCCTCTTGACACGCACATGTGAAAGTCTTACTAAGTGTTACTGACCTCACAGCAAGTCATTTAGGGCCACGCCCCACCAATAATTGGAGAGCACAGCTTTTGTTAGACGGCAACCAACGTAAAGTCCACAACCTAATGACAAACCGCTTGTTTGCTTTAAACACTAGTGGTATTAGCGACTACGGTAGCTTACATAACGCTTGCTTGTATTTCACATGCTGGTCCTTTAAAGCGGACCCGAACTCAGAACTTTCTCTCTGCTCTAAAAGATAAGCAACAGCATAATAACTTTTACAGAAAAACATTTCTTTGTTACAGCTGATACAAATCCTGCAATAAATCTGCAGTGTTACTACTTCCTGCTTTCATGGACTTGGTCATGGGGTTAGCATCCTGTGTTTACAAATTAGCTTCTCTGTCAAAAAAGCCAGCTGACACAGCTAAGAGATCAAATTACAGTTGTGAGAAGTCACAGATGAGGGGGAACTAGACAGGTTAAACTCTCTAAATCAGGGGTCCCCAAACTTTTTCGGTCAAGGGCCAGGTCAACATAATTCAGTCTGCTGGGGGGCCGGAACATACATAAAATTATGTTGAAAAACATTACAATGAGTATGGATTCCCCCCAATCATGCCCGGAGGAGAACTCCCAGCAGCAGCCATTCAGTCAGGCGCGGCTGAAGAACGTCTGTGCACCAGGCAGTGAAGCATACCCAGGTGACAGCCTGCCTTCCAGTTGGACAACAGTGTCACCTGATGCAGAATTGGATTGGAAGCCAGTGAATAACTGCTTGCTCGCTTCTACAGGATGTGGAAGGGTGGGGCCAGCACTGCTATTCTATATGCGGGGCGCCGATATTTAAGGGTGCAGTCAGCCGCATCTATAAGTTATACATTTTGTGTTGGGGGGGGGCAGTAAAAAAA